>NC_080391.1:51381307-51632595 GCF_028751815.1 Salvia miltiorrhiza
AGTTCAACGTTCAATCCAAAATCACGACTTAAGTCCTTTGGATTGGCGTCACCAAAACAAGTATTTCAAGAACCTTCGAGCTTGTTCAAGAATCAAATGGAAGAGAAGAATCAGAGGATTAACTAGAGATTGCAACCGCATAAATCTATTCTCAAATCTATCAAATTATCTTTGTAACGCGTTTTGTATTTTATCAAATTGAAATACAAAAAAATTTGTGTTTACACTTAACATTTCAAATTTTATCATCTTTGTGTCATTAACGGTTTACCCCATCTAGCAAGGAATTTATAGACGGGGCATTTGGTTTTCCATTTGCATCATCAAATGAATTAGGAATCTCGACAATAATAGTAAAATAATTTTTTTCGCATAGTCAAACCTTCTGATAGTTTGCAATTAAGATTATCCCTGATTTTAACCGATTATCCCTGATTTTAACCGATTTCTCAAGATTTCGATTTCAAACAAATTTTCATCGTTTAGACTCGATATCAAATGTTAGGTTTTTAACAGACTTAAAGAGAGAAACATTTTAACATAAACAAATTTATCGAATTTCGCAAATATTAGATGCCGTTGTCAAATATGTTGCTTCTTTCGAAAGTTGGCCCAGATTTTCAAACAGAAAAACAATTTCAAAAACAAATTTCACTAAGAAGGATGGAGCTGTCGAGATAGTTACCTAGCAAAAGTCATTATTGAAAATGTTTGAAAAAAGTGTCAAAACTGTAAAAATGAGTCGAAAGTAGCGATATGTGATAGAGCATTGAGTCAGAGAGAATACAGTGCTCAAACGTGCAGTGCACGTGATGGATAGCAAGCTATACATATGTGGGTGGAAGTGGAACTCATGCTGCAAGAAGCTTCTGGATGTCCTTCTGTGGAAAAAGAGCATAAATGGATTAACGCCAAGTTTTGTTACAACTTCATATGGATTATAGAGGGAATATTTCTCATTTTCTTGATTATCTTCTAGGCTCTTTGATAGTAAATTTACTATAGAGTTGATGCGATCCTTTAGTTTTCATAAGAATAAACACAAAAGAGCTGAAAGAATATACTCCCTCCATCCCAATTTAAATAATGCACTTCTTTTAGGCACGAGATTTAAGGAGAGTAAGATTGTAGTATAAAAGTGTGTAAATGTGTGTGGGGCCATATTGTTTGTAGTGTAAAATTATTATCAAAAATAGAAACGCACCATTTTAGTTGGGACGGCTAAAAAAGGAATATGCATCATTTAAGTTGGGACGGAGGGAGTAACTTTGTTTTGGACTCGAGCTCGAAAACATTGGTCTTAGACATTAACCACTCTACCGCTAAGCCAACACACGCACACAACAGATGATATTTGTTCGTGTAGGAAGTTTTACCTCTATTTGGAATGGGGAGGTTGTTGGTGGATATCTTTCGACTACTTTGCCATTTTTGTCCACCAGGAACTTCTCAAAATTCCATTTAACTAAATCACCTAGAAATCCTCCAGCGCTGGATTTCAAATATTGATAAACCGGAGCTGTATTTGGTCCATTAACATCAACCTGCACAAACTAAACTTTAGAAATCCATTCTACAATTAATATTCTGCTCAAACAGTACCAAGAGGGGGGAACCTACCTTATCGAAAATTGGGAATTCTGCTTTAAATCGTGTACAAGCAAAATTCTTAATGTCCTCATTCGATCCTGGCTCTTGGGCCCCAAACTGATTACAAGGGAAGGCCAAAATTTCGAGTCCTGCATCATCATACATATGTTGGCAAATTGACCTCACATAATCCTCTATCGGAAAAGCTTTAGATATATTTGAAATATTAGTGTGATGCTGATCAATGGAGATATGATCTCACCTTGAGTTTTGTACTTTTCGTATATATGAGAAAGCTCAGTATAATTTGATGACGTCAAACCACTGAATCCAAAACAATCAACCACGTTCAGTTGGCATGCATTCAACAAAAATTTTCATCTTAGAGATACAAGTCAGATTTGCAAGCATATTTGATAATCATACAAGTAAATTAGAGGGAGAAGATATTACCATCTTGAAGCAACATTTACTATTAAGAGTACTTTTCCTTTGAATTTGCTAAGTGCAACGTCCTTCCCATCGATATCCTGTTTTCAGTGAGAGCAGTTTGTGATTACTTTTATGATTTTATCCCTATTATCTCTAATATGAGCAAAAATATTGTAGACATAAATGCCGTCAATCATCTATCTAACTGGAAAATTGCATAATAAGACTTCAAATGCTGCAAATTTGTCAAGTGAGGTATAGAGTCCGAATGAGATTGATACTAAGCAACAGTATATCATTTCTTTACTGACATGATTTCAGAAAGGAAGTTATCAATGTTTAAGATTTAACGATTCAAAGTTATTCATCGAAAGCCTGAATAAAATGGATTAGGTTCGATTTTGAAGTGCCACGAGGTTAATCCTCCTAGTCACAAATCACTAATATTTTCAACAGCAGAGAAGTACGAACAACTCCTTGTGCTAAACGCCTAATTCACTAGACAAAGGAATGGAAAACCAAAAGAAGCTAAATATCGTTACCCCATGAATTGAAGATCAATGAAAATTTAGATAATTTGTACACTTGAATACAAAAACTAGGGAACAGTTTCAACTACAAGTCTACAACATTCGAGCTGAATAAAAACTAAATCAACTTCGACAAATAAGTAGAAAATAGTAGGCACAAAATCAGGCCAATCAAACACTGAATTTAGCTAATCAATGCTATTTCTAAGCACTTAATTGGCAAGAAACACTACATCAATAAACTTCAATTTCATATTCTACTTCGTTTTAACTGTTCACTTCCTGAAATCTAATGTCAGCGTTTCCTTCATAATTCAACACCAATCAAACATAACTAAACTCAAAACCACAACTGAAATAAGTAAAAAAAGAAACAAGTGTGCTTGTGCGTGTGTGTGTGAGGGAGAGGGAGATAGAGAGGGGTAATAAGTTACCTTGACACTGAAATCATGAATGGTCTTCCCCGTAGCAGCTCTGGCGTAAACAGAGGCGAACGATCGGGATTTGAAAGAGAAGCCAGATAGAATCGGGGATAAAACGGGGAAGCCATCTCGAAGAAACGTGGATTTCGAAGAGCTGAGACTCGACCAATTCGACGATTCGAGAAACGCCAGCACGGAATTGGAGGGGAGGTGCTGTTTATTGAGAGCTAAACTCTGCAGCGGCGCTGAGAAGACTGAAGAGAAGGACATGGAAGCCATTGGCGAGGCCGGAACACGCTGAGTGTGTGGATTTTGGACGCAGTAGTTTGGTAACAGAAATGTGGGTCTCGTGGACGTGGTGGATCGGATGTCTCGTGTTTCCTTGTTTGTTTGGAATGGGGAATACAACTGCCACGTGTTCCATTGATCAGCACACTCTCTCCCCCTATCCAAACTACCTACTTATAGTGAAGGACCACATTGAGTAAGTAGTGATGCATTGGGATTACTTGATAGCTTATTTATTTTTTTTAATTTTAATTTTTATGCTTTTCATTTAAAATAATTTTACTCAAATTTAAATAACATATTTTTCTAATAGTTAAAAACGCAATTAAACTAAAACATCATTAAAAATTACATAAAAAATAAAAACACCTAAAACATCATTAAAAATTACATAAAAATTAAAAACACCTAAAACATCATTAAAATTACATAATTAAAATCCTAGTCTAGACCACGACGCTTGAGCACGTCGGCGACCATGGACGCGTGCAATGCCCTTTGTGCGTTGTATCCGTGTTGAGGAGCTGCATATCGAGCTCACTCTTCTTGATATCGTTCCTCCTGGTGTACTGGGCGGTGAATGCCCTCATCTATTGGTCTGACCTGTCCAACCTCTCCACTATTTCGGGTGGAGGCTCTGAGCTCATCTGCAACGCCGACGCATTCCCCTTCCCCTTCGCCGTCTTCGCCGTCGCCTTCGCCGCCTTGTTGCCAATGGGCCGGGAAGAGGAGATCTCCTCTCCCGACGCCGAGGTGGTAAAACCGCCCTCTTCCGTAGTCTTTGTCCTCTTGGAGGCATGCACGTCTCCGGCGAGGTACATCGACTTGAACTTCGAATTATTCCGGAGAACTTTCCACGCGTTCCAAAAGTTGAATGCGGCCTTTTGTGGGCTTCGAGCCTTGAAGACGATTTGTGCCTTGTCACGGAGCATATCATCAGAATGGCCGGAAGGCCAATTGTTGCACGTCTCCACCCAAATAGCTTCCCAGAGACGCACATCCGCGCTCACTCGGGCCCAGTGGCCTTGAATTTGCCGGATTTTAAGCTCGACACCGATGATGGGGTTGACACGGTCGCGGATCCGTCCCCAATACGCCTTCCCCGTTTGATCCGTCCCACGGATGGCGTCGTTCGTCTCCTCCGCCCAAACTTGGACGATGAGATCCGTATGCTCGGGAAGATAAGTATGACGGAGCCTTTATTCCGTCGCTGGCTTGTCGTGCTTGATTTTGTGGGCGATTTCCTTCCTTCAGCCGCCTTTCTTTGGTTTGGAGGCACTTTCCTCGGCACTTGCTGGGGCATCCTCGGCACTTGTTGGGGTCTCCTCCAAGTTGATTCCCCCCATATCGGGGTGATAATCGGCGGAGAGATCGGGGCACCAATTAGGATCATAGTAAGGGTTGTGTGGATCCATGAAAAGGAAAGATGAAGAAATAAGATGAAGGAAATTGTAAAGGAAGAAAGAAAATTGTAGAGGAAGAAAATGTGATGAGAAATGGAAGAGAAGGGTTTTTAAAGAGGAGAAGGAAAAAAAAATTGAACGGTCAAGGACCAAATTCCAAGAAAATACAACAGCCATTTTTTTTTCAAAATTCAAAATTTGTTATTTTTTTTTTATTTTTTTTTTATTTAAGGCGCGTGCATTGCACCCGCCATATCTCTCTCCCCCTTCGTGTATACTCGAGTCTTCGAGCAGGCCTCCAGTAAGGTCACCCTGCAACGCCTTACTCGAGTAAGGCGATCGAGTAGAGCGTTGCGGGTGCTCTAAGGACCTCCACTATGGGGAGGTTCCTTGTCCATGTGGCAATTAGGGATGGCAATGGGCCGGATCTGGACTGGATCCTGCTTGGTCCAGATCCAGATTCATATTTTTTTACTTAGATCCATATCAGGTCCAGATCCATTGGATCCAAAAAATTAGGATCCAGACCCAGATCCATTAGATCGTCCAGACCCGAATCCATATTATTTTCTTTTCTAAAATAATTGTGACTAAAATTAACATTTCGAATAAGCAATACTTAAATATATTTCCTACATCAAATTACTTTTAACTATCTTCTAATTGTCAATTGTAAGATCAGCTTGTTTACTTCCATGATTACTAGTTTACTACTCTCTCCTAGGTTTACTCTAGCCACAGGTGCTAAAGTGCATAAACATGTTTCGTGCTTAGTTTCACTTGCAATTAGAACTATCAATTCATCTGTATATATATTGCGTTTTCATCAAATAGATACATTTTACTTATCAAAACAATAAACAAGAAAAGAAAAAAAAAATATAAAAATGAGCTTAGGGATGGAGAATTAAAAATAAAAATATTATATATTTAAATATAACTGGGTCCATGGAGCGGATTTGGACCGGATCTGGGTTTTATATCAACTACTCCAGATCCGAATCCAATTTTTTAGAGAGTGGTCCAGATCCGGTCCAGATCCGCCGGGTCCAAATTTTGCAAGGTCCAAAACTGAAAAAAGGGTCTGGATCCACGAATCTGGACCGGGTCTCGAATCCATTGCCATCTCTAGTGGCAATCATGCTACCCCGTTCTACCATAGTGGAGCCAAAAATTGGGGTACCAAGGAAGAAATGGGTACCTGCAGAAGAAGCTGGTGCTTGGCTGACGCGGTGGGGACCACAAGGCTTTGGGCGACGCGCGAGTGGAGAGACGCTCGACCTCAGCGCACACAGTTGGAGCGCGTGCAATGCACGCGCCCACTGTGCGGCTGGTCAACAAATACGGCGAAAAGGCAGCTGGGCCACAACACTTTCGTTTCCTTTTTTTTTTAATTCTTGTTTCCAATTGTGCATGTATTCTTTTATTTTTGTTGTCTTTTTCTTAGTTCTTTTATATTAAATAAATATTAGATGTTAAAAAAAAAACTGATTAATATTAAAACTTTTGAAAATTAATCTTTTTAATAATTTTTTTTGAAAAATCTACTACATAAAGCTACAAAAAGTAACGGGCAAATGAACAACAGTCAAATTTTTAGATTATAACGTTGAAATAAATAACGGCTAAATTTGTAAAAACCATATTTTTTTCCTATAAATAACACCATATTTTCATATCTTTCTTGCACAACTCTCTATTTTCTTGTTTCTCGAAAAATTTCAAGAACATCATGAGTGGATTTCCAAATTGGTTTGATCCCTATGGATCAAATTCTGCTTCTCAAAATTCAAGTTTCCATTCTCAAAATTCTGACAATCCTTCTCAAAATTCAAACGTTCGTTCCAATTTTACAAATTTCTCGTGGCCAAATATGCCTAATCCTCAAATATATCCTAACAATCCCATGGTATAAAGAAAACATCACTGACATTATGTATGCTTGCATTATTTTACATAATATGATAATTGAAGATGAAGGGGAAATGGCAAGTCAATGGGTTGAAGACGAACCAAGTAGTCGAGCAACAATATTGCAGAGGAAATAAACCGTGGTTCGGTAGAAGGATTCAACGAGTACCTCAGAAGGGGTGCTAGAGTACGCGACAAAACAATACATCACCAACTTCGATCCGATCTAGTTGAGCACGTGTGGGTGCGATTCAGCGATGATTAGTGTCATAATTAATTTTTTTTGAGTTTGTCATTTGGTATTTAAATTAATATGTTGTGTGTATTTAAATTTATGTTTTTAATTTTAGTTGTGTGTTGTAAGAAATTAATTTTCAATAAAATGCGCGTTTGAATTTTAATTTTTGTTAGCATAATTATATTAATTTTAAAATTGTATGTTATCATTTAAATAAAATAATTTATTCGTATAATTATATTAATTTTAAATTATAGTATTTAAATAATTAATTTATTCATATAATTATATTAATTTTATTAAAATAAAATATAATACAAATTAAATACACAAATATATTTGTAAAATAATAATGATAGTGGGGTCCATGAATAGTTAAAAGTGAGGTAGTGCTATAGTGGAGAAAATATGGGGTAGTTGAAAAAGGAGGTAGTAGATGAGGTGGCACACATGTGGCATCTAGGGCTGGTAAACCGGTTAATCGGTTAACCGAATTAACTGATTTTTATTTAAAAAAATTCATATTTGTAGAATGTGTGCAATAGGATTTGAACTCTTGACCTTTGAAAGAAATAATAAGGTCTTATCCACTGTACCAATTCATAACTTATGATAATTTGGAACAAAAAAAAAATTATAGATACTTGAAATATTAATGTATTATTTAAATTAAAATATTAAAATATAAATTAATTAATTTAATATAAAATAAACCAGTTAATCGGTTTAACCGGTTAACGGACCGGTTAAACTGATTAACCGATTAGTGATGAACACACTAACCGATAACCGAACCGAACCGAAAAAACCGATTTTCGGTTCGGTTACAGTTAAAACCGATTAACCGGAACCGTTTTACCACCCCTAGTGGCATCCACTATGGGTAGCACCATAGTGGATGCTCTAATACTCCATCCCTCAAACATCCTTCTAAATTACGAATTTTAATAAAAAGTAATTGTGTATTTGATGAGTAGAGAATAAGTCTCACAAAAAGTAAAAATTATAAGAGTAATAATAATAGATAACTTCAGCCCCTTCGAGTTGGCCACAGGGACCTCTGACGCCCTACACCATTGCGACAGGCGGGGGCTTGCCCATCAACCTACTTTGACAACAGGTGGCAGGAGCGCAACGACCTAGCCCACACAAAATAGAGTTTTCTTTTACAATCTGATGCCCTCAAATCACTTCAGCTACGGCCGGGCAGCATTAAAGGAAGCTAAAGCTTCCTGGCAAAGCTTCAAACAAAACAAAGAGGTTGGGCTATCTCTTCTTGAGGCTTTCCTTCCTCTTATAGCAAAGTCTGACTCCTCCATTTTTGTAGTACGGAAGGGGGGAAGCTATAGGAGCTCAGAGCTCAGTAAATAGGACTATAATACGTTCTAGCGAATATTAAATCGAATTTAGGGCAATGTAAATAAATTCTGACGAGATCGATTCCCCATCTCTATGGATTCTTAAAAAGACAAATCAATTTCTATCTCCGAATCGTTGCTACTCGCACCAGAACGAAGAATTTTGACATATCTTTATTTTTAAGAACAGACCAAAATATATATATATATAAAAAAAGATGTTTGAAGGACGAATGGAGTATTATTTTATTCCCTCTTTTCTTCTTTCCTTGGGGAGGATAAATATGTTTGCTCCTATTATTGTTAAGGATGTACATAGTGTAGAGCTCAATTCTAATTAAGGTTGTACTGGTATTTTATCAGCATAAAATTAATTTGTTTGATTGGGTTAGTTATATCAATATATACAATATTTTAGTAAAAGTAGTGAGACGCCCCTTTACTTCGATAGTTGTTTGTTTCTCAATATCCCCACAATTTTAAGGTGTATTTGCCTTTTATCCCTTTAAATGGATGAATAATATAATGAGGTATAAATTTATCATTTAAAATGGGTACCATATTTTTTAGTTTTATACTCCCTCCGTCCATAATTTAATGTTCTACTTGCCTTTAAAAATCTGTCCAAAATTTAATGCCTTATTATACCATTTTACTCTTGTTCTTTTCCTATATTTACTACCCTTTGACACTAATGGACCCACCTTAAAATACTTTATCATTTTTATATTCTATATTTACTACACTTTATCACTAGTGGACCCACTCACAACACATTTATCACTTTAGTCAACTATCTTTATCACTTTAGTCAACTACCCTTATATTTCATCCACATCACATTTTTCAGCTTTATTAGTCTCCGTGCCCACACCAAAGTGGGGCATTAAATCGTGGACGAAGGGAGTATCTTATTTGGTTTGAAGGATAATATATTTAAATTCTATGGTTTGAAGGATAATATATTTAGGGCGAGAATTTAAACTACCCACTTTCATAACTTATCTATCAAAACTATCTATCCTTAGAGTATCCATAGTGGTTGAGTAAGCTCCTTACTCTATAGAGTAGGTGACCACTTATGAGTAAGGAGCCCACAGTGGAATGACTCATTCTCTTACTTTATATTTTTAGTTTTGATTTTTGTATTTTTCATTTAACTTTATTTGCACAAATTTAAATAACACAATTACTTAAAATTAAAATTGCATTAATTTAAAAAAACCTACAAATTACATAAAAAATATCTAAAGACATAATCAAAAACTACTTAAAAAAAATTATCTAGTTTCCACTCCCCTTCTCTGAGCTAGAATCGTCGCCACCCGTTCTTTGTGCCATTCTAGCTGCTCCGGAGTCATGTCGGAAGTAATGAAGATGATTCGATCGTTGTGGATCTCCCTCTTGAGGGCATTCTTTATGTCGTACAGCTCCATCATTCGATCATCGTGGATCTTCCCCATTTTGGTCGACACCTCGGATGGCGCCGTTTGTCTCCTCCCCCCAAATTCTGATGATAAGGTCTGTCTCTTCTTGGGTGTAGGTATGACGTGGACCCTCCCTTCCTCCACCGCCGGAGTCGGCGCCTTCTCCTTGTAGGTAGGGATGGCAATTTACCCGCGGGTAATGGATACCCGCGAAAACCCGAACCTATTAGGGTGGGTTTGAGAGGCATTTGATATCCACAGACAGTTTCGTGGTTGCAATTCACTATCCATTTTGTCACACCCCAATTCTTGAAGGAATAAATATAATCGAGGTGTGAATAATTCATAGAAATAAACAAGGAAATACCTCGTTAAAACCCAAAATAGGATAGAAAGTCGGGCTATGCCCCTTTGGATCACAAGTTTTGTTTCATGTTTCTGACAACCAACATTCATTAGCATAAAACTAGAATTTCAAATTTAAGCTCGACATGAAGTCATCTTAAGTTGAGAAAACAAAAGATGTATAAGAGTAATTGCTACAGCGGAAGTCTAACATATGAATTTTAACTCTAGCCTCAGCTCCGTCCCGTCAGCACCAGCCAGCCAACCTGAAAACATTTGAAAGTATTTTTGGGCTAAGTACTAATGTACTTAGTGGGCATGCATTTTCATAAACATTTCATATTTTCGTAAGAGCAGTTTATCCAATTATACTTGACATGACTTAGAAGGTTTTAAAATGAAATAACTTCTAAGCATGTTAAAACATTTTTCATTTGTGCGCACATGTCACACTCCCTTTCTGTTACTCGCTGTGATCCCGGACCTTTTAGCCACCGACGGATCCATATCTCCCGCTTTACTTGATCTGAGGGCGTAACCCAGTCAAGTTCCCATTTGGGACCCAATGCTCCGGAACACATCCCGTCGAGCACCCTTATAACGCCTCATACATGATTAGTGCCCGAATGGAGATCAACCCACCGAGTCAGCTAATAGGTGTACACAATTCTCAAACAACGTGTTAGGTCATAAGAGAACCTCGATCGATTAACTTATGCGAGCCTTAAACAGAGCAGAGTGCACAAAATATTTTATTGGATAAACAGTTTTCATTACATTAAATAAACAATTTGCATTTCATTGAAAACATTTAGAGCTTAATAACTCAATCATACTTTGTACATTTGGAAAGTAAGCCCACCTGGATAGGCAAAGCCTGAAGATCATACACATATAAACCTGTCTTGGAAAAGTAGCGCTAATCCTCCTGGTCATCACAAAGCCTACAAGAAATTCTATCCTTAATAGGTCTCATGAAACTAATCTTAATGTATTTGTGGATGTACTAAACATACTTGATTCATCACGCCGGGTTTTCAAATTTAAAGAATAAATACTTGAAAACTAAATTTCTTGAGTTAAGGACACCAACAATATCCTTACTCGATTTTCTTTTAGTGTTTTAGGGTTCTAGCATCCATAATTCGTTCCATTAAAGACAATCGAAAACCAACATAACCTCGTGACTAACCACATAATATCACTTAATCACGTAAACAATAAACAGAAAGAAATAAAATCCTCAAGTTTAGTATCATTAAAATCACAAGTTCACATGAACATAAAAGAAATCATGCACCATTTTTATAACATTCTATACATTTCATTTTTTTTCATGTAAATAAATAAGAAATTCCATTATTCATTTATAAATAATAAAACATTTTAAAATCCATTGAGATGAAATAAAACATTTTAACCATTTAAAATCCATACTCAAAAAGCCTTGAAATATTATAAAAATGAGGGTTTAATCCCAAAATTTGTTTTCATTTTTAAAGTCCATCAATAAATTAAATAAAAGAACGGACCTCATTTAAAATAAATAGTCCCAACCTTAAATATTAAAATTTAAATCAAGAGATTTAAATTCACTAAAATAATTTAGTGAAAATTCAAACACATAGGCAACACAATCACATAAGGCACATAAGAATCACAATCAAACATCATTAAAACATGCTCTGTTTTTACACTGGTTCAACTTCAAAATTTAATCTGTTCTGACTCTGACATCTCCTGGACTCGAGACTCATACCAAAAGAAAGATCTTCGAGTCTAGTTTCATATAAAAAAAAGTAGAGGCGAAAACTCCAAGTGGTTTGAGAGATATGACGTTTTTACCACGATCTACCATATTCGGCAGTTTTGAGCAATCGAAAACTTTGATTTTTGAAAATAGTAAACGTTGTCAAACTGGGCTCAAATTTGGTGGATATCTAGATAACACAATAAGGTTAATACCATAAAAATTTGGAAATCTATATCACACAGGAAGCTACTGAAATGAATGACTCTTTCCACTGTTCTCTGAAATTCTCGGTGGTAATGTGCAGTTTAGGTTTTGCATTTTAAAGAAATATCAAACGAAATTGAAATAGCTTGAAATTTTACTAGGGTACTCAATACTCATGTAGAAACTTGCTATAAAATTTTCAAAGCTATTAGACATGGACAAACCATCGATCACAGTAGGTCAGTAGACCTACGAAATTCTCCAATTTGTATTTAAAACTTATATATCTTAATAATATCTCTAACTTGAATATAACATCATAATTCTCAACAACAACTCATCCCAAAACTCATTTCATCACTTCTAATCATCAATCTAAACCATCACTTAACATCATAGCATGCTCAAGAAATCATATACCCACTCAAATCTTCAAATCAACATCATATAACAAAATCACATATAGAAACACATATATATCATCTTCTTCCTCAAACTAACATTTTTCATTTTTCACTTCTCAACCTCAAGCTTCAATCTCATCCATCATTAATCATCTAGATCATCTCATAAACTCAAATCCATCATCATATAACTCAAGCCAAGTCAAGAAAATAAACAACAAAATTCGTAGGGTTTCAAGCTCCTAATTTTCGAAAGTTTCATAAAAATAAGTTGGGTGATTTCCTTGCTCAATCATGATCATATACTCACTCACATATCATTAATATGATCAAATAAATAATCTAAGATCACTTACTCAAGGATTTAAAAGGTGATCAAGACTTTGCTCCAACTTTGATCTTAGCTCTAGCTTCTTGAATTTGATGAGATATGATAGTATTTGATTGGATTGGATGGTGGATTATCTCATAGTAGTGTTTGATGAAGCTTCTCTAAGCTTTCTTCAATGGACATCAATGGAGGAAAAGAGAGTATAGAGAGAGATTTAGTGAGAGCCGAGAGTGAAGTGTAAAGTGGGTGGAAAGAGTGGGTGTAGGTGGATGTAGTGGGAGTAGTGGGAGTAGTGGTGGAGGAAAAAGAGTGTAGTGGTGGAAGAGTAGGTGGATGTGGAAGAGTGGGTGGAGAAATTAGGTGGAGAAATTAGGTGATTGAATAAAATAAAAAGTCTTCCGGGTTGTACTATGAAAACTGTAATAATCGTTCAGTGTTTGCTTAAATAAATAGCTCGTGTAGATGCTAAATGCTTAATATAAATAAATATGCAATGCATATAAATTTAATAACTAAATTTACAAATGTTTTTGTAAATCATTTTTGTTGGAATTAAAATAAATTCATTTTCTTTATATCCGACGTGAATCATCATGACTTCTAAGTTCAAAATTACTCTAAATTTAGCGAGGAAAAAGCGGGGTGTTACATCCCTCCCTCCTTATAAAAATTTCGTCCTCGAAATTGCATATCTGGGTAATCTAGTTTGGGATACTAGACTTCACTATCAGTGCGGCTACATAGCTTGATTGTTATCGCATCTTTCTAATTGTAAGAACACCATGTCTATAATCTCGAGAACTGGTGACAAACGAACTCATTCTAATCATATTATGCTTATCGTGATGGAAGCAAAATCTTATTGTGACAACTACATAGTGAGAGTCTATACATTGGGATGACTAAATTGACAATCACCGAGATCATAGTCATGTGGGCTGGCCAGACCCAGCACGGCGAGTCACTCAGTCAAATGGGAGCTTCGCCCCCATTCATGTCAACTTCTTATCTCTTTATAAAGCTCTAAGTCAACTTTTAACTTAAAGCACTTACTTCTAAGTACTTCAATCATAATCATTGGTACCATATAAGTCCATTCTATGCCGTTCTAGTGGTGCTGTCACGACTAACATTCATAAGGCATTATTGGGTGGTTCTCAAACGGTTTGTAAAAGAACTCATCATTCTAATCATATAGGCAGTGAACCTAAAATGATAACATAAAACTTTCTCATCATTCATACATGCATACATACATACATATATTTGCTTTCTTTGAAATTTTGAGTCATATGGACATTAAATGTCCCTTTCATGAAAAACTTTGCTTATGCCGGAAAGATTCAAGGAATCTAACTCGACCATACATACATACATACATACATTGATTCGTTAAGGGCTCGGGTTGTCCCAAACACGACATTGAGCTTAGTTATATGAGTCGAAGACCCAAAATAACAACATGAAGAATAATTTGCAGTTCACATAACATCATAAACATAAGGCGCACATTTTCTTGAAAACTTTCATAACATCTGAAATACATATATGTATATTTTTGAAACTATTATCATACCTTTGTTGCGGCAGTGTGACGGCGAGCTGAGGGCTACTGACATTCTTAGAAGTCTAGAGATACTATTCTAGACTCGACATCAAAAACTTATGGTTATCAGAGACATGAAAGGAAACTCATGCTCTGATACCATTCTGTCACACCCCAATTCTTGAAGGAATAAATATAATCGAGGTGTGAATAATTCATAGAAATAAACAAGGAAATACCTCGTTAAAACCCAAAATAGGATAGAAAGTCGGGCTATGCCCCTTTGGATCACAAGTTTTGTTTCATGTTTCTGACAACCAACATTCATTAGCATAAAACTAGAATTTCAAATTTAAGCTCGACATGAAGTCATCTTAAGTTGAGAAAACAAAAGATGTATAAGAGTAATTGCTACAGCGGAAGTCTAACATATGAATTTTAACTCTAGCCTCAGCTCCGTCCCGTCAGCACCAGCCAGCCAACCTGAAAACATTTGAAAGTATTTTTGGGCTAAGTACTAATGTACTTAGTGGGCATGCATTTTCATAAACATTTCATATTTTCGTAAGAGCAGTTTATCCAATTATACTTGACATGACTTAGAAGGTTTTAAAATGAAATAACTTCTAAGCATGTTAAAACATTTTTCATTTGTGCGCACATGTCACACTCCCTTTCTGTTACTCGCTGTGATCCCGGACCTTTTAGCCACCGACGGATCCATATCTCCCGCTTTACTTGATCTGAGGGCGTAACCCAGTCAAGTTCCCATTTGGGACCCAATGCTCCGGAACACATCCCGTCGAGCACCCTTATAACGCCTCATACATGATTAGTGCCCGAATGGAGATCAACCCACCGAGTCAGCTAATAGGTGTACACAATTCTCAAACAACGTGTTAGGTCATAAGAGAACCTCGATCGATTAACTTATGCGAGCCTTAAACAGAGCAGAGTGCACAAAATATTTTATTGGATAAACAGTTTTCATTACATTAAATAAACAATTTGCATTTCATTGAAAACATTTAGAGCTTAATAACTCAATCATACTTTGTACATTTGGAAAGTAAGCCCACCTGGATAGGCAAAGCCTGAAGATCATACACATATAAACCTGTCTTGGAAAAGTAGCGCTAATCCTCCTGGTCATCACAAAGCCTACAAGAAATTCTATCCTTAATAGGTCTCATGAAACTAATCTTAATGTATTTGTGGATGTACTAAACATACTTGATTCATCACGCCGGGTTTTCAAATTTAAAGAATAAATACTTGAAAACTAAATTTCTTGAGTTAAGGACACCAACAATATCCTTACTCGATTTTCTTTTAGTGTTTTAGGGTTCTAGCATCCATAATTCGTTCCATTAAAGACAATCGAAAACCAACATAACCTCGTGACTAACCACATAATATCACTTAATCACGTAAACAATAAACAGAAAGAAATAAAATCCTCAAGTTTAGTATCATTAAAATCACAAGTTCACATGAACATAAAAGAAATCATGCACCATTTTTATAACATTCTATACATTTCATTTTTTTTCATGTAAATAAATAAGAAATTCCATTATTCATTTATAAATAATAAAACATTTTAAAATCCATTGAGATGAAATAAAACATTTTAACCATTTAAAATCCATACTCAAAAAGCCTTGAAATATTATAAAAATGAGGGTTTAATCCCAAAATTTGTTTTCATTTTTAAAGTCCATCAATAAATTAAATAAAAGAACGGACCTCATTTAAAATAAATAGTCCCAACCTTAAATATTAAAATTTAAATCAAGAGATTTAAATTCACTAAAATAATTTAGTGAAAATTCAAACACATAGGCAACACAATCACATAAGGCACATAAGAATCACAATCAAACATCATTAAAACATGCTCTGTTTTTACACTGGTTCAACTTCAAAATTTAATCTGTTCTGACTCTGACATCTCCTGGACTCGAGACTCATACCAAAAGAAAGATCTTCGAGTCTAGTTTCATATAAAAAAAAGTAGAGGCGAAAACTCCAAGTGGTTTGAGAGATATGACGTTTTTACCACGATCTACCATATTCGGCAGTTTTGAGCAATCGAAAACTTTGATTTTTGAAAATAGTAAACGTTGTCAAACTGGGCTCAAATTTGGTGGATATCTAGATAACACAATAAGGTTAATACCATAAAAATTTGGAAATCTATATCACACAGGAAGCTACTGAAATGAATGACTCTTTCCACTGTTCTCTGAAATTCTCGGTGGTAATGTGCAGTTTAGGTTTTGCATTTTAAAGAAATATCAAACGAAATTGAAATAGCTTGAAATTTTACTAGGGTACTCAATACTCATGTAGAAACTTGCTATAAAATTTTCAAAGCTATTAGACATGGACAAACCATCGATCACAGTAGGTCAGTAGACCTACGAAATTCTCCAATTTGTATTTAAAACTTATATATCTTAATAATATCTCTAACTTGAATATAACATCATAATTCTCAACAACAACTCATCCCAAAACTCATTTCATCACTTCTAATCATCAATCTAAACCATCACTTAACATCATAGCATGCTCAAGAAATCATATACCCACTCAAATCTTCAAATCAACATCATATAACAAAATCACATATAGAAACACATATATATCATCTTCTTCCTCAAACTAACATTTTTCATTTTTCACTTCTCAACCTCAAGCTTCAATCTCATCCATCATTAATCATCTAGATCATCTCATAAACTCAAATCCATCATCATATAACTCAAGCCAAGTCAAGAAAATAAACAACAAAATTCGTAGGGTTTCAAGCTCCTAATTTTCGAAAGTTTCATAAAAATAAGTTGGGTGATTTCCTTGCTCAATCATGATCATATACTCACTCACATATCATTAATATGATCAAATAAATAATCTAAGATCACTTACTCAAGGATTTAAAAGGTGATCAAGACTTTGCTCCAACTTTGATCTTAGCTCTAGCTTCTTGAATTTGATGAGATATGATAGTATTTGATTGGATTGGATGGTGGATTATCTCATAGTAGTGTTTGATGAAGCTTCTCTAAGCTTTCTTCAATGGACATCAATGGAGGAAAAGAGAGTATAGAGAGAGATTTAGTGAGAGCCGAGAGTGAAGTGTAAAGTGGGTGGAAAGAGTGGGTGTAGGTGGATGTAGTGGGAGTAGTGGGAGTAGTGGTGGAGGAAAAAGAGTGTAGTGGTGGAAGAGTAGGTGGATGTGGAAGAGTGGGTGGAGAAATTAGGTGGAGAAATTAGGTGATTGAATAAAATAAAAAGTCTTCCGGGTTGTACTATGAAAACTGTAATAATCGTTCAGTGTTTGCTTAAATAAATAGCTCGTGTAGATGCTAAATGCTTAATATAAATAAATATGCAATGCATATAAATTTAATAACTAAATTTACAAATGTTTTTGTAAATCATTTTTGTTGGAATTAAAATAAATTCATTTTCTTTATATCCGACGTGAATCATCATGACTTCTAAGTTCAAAATTACTCTAAATTTAGCGAGGAAAAAGCGGGGTGTTACATCCCTCCCTCCTTATAAAAATTTCGTCCTCGAAATTGCATATCTGGGTAATCTAGTTTGGGATACTAGACTTCACTATCAGTGCGGCTACATAGCTTGATTGTTATCGCATCTTTCTAATTGTAAGAACACCATGTCTATAATCTCGAGAACTGGTGACAAACGAACTCATTCTAATCATATTATGCTTATCGTGATGGAAGCAAAATCTTATTGTGACAACTACATAGTGAGAGTCTATACATTGGGATGACTAAATTGACAATCACCGAGATCATAGTCATGTGGGCTGGCCAGACCCAGCACGGCGAGTCACTCAGTCAAATGGGAGCTTCGCCCCCATTCATGTCAACTTCTTATCTCTTTATAAAGCTCTAAGTCAACTTTTAACTTAAAGCACTTACTTCTAAGTACTTCAATCATAATCATTGGTACCATATAAGTCCATTCTATGCCGTTCTAGTGGTGCTGTCACGACTAACATTCATAAGGCATTATTGGGTGGTTCTCAAACGGTTTGTAAAAGAACTCATCATTCTAATCATATAGGCAGTGAACCTAAAATGATAACATAAAACTTTCTCATCATTCATACATGCATACATACATACATATATTTGCTTTCTTTGAAATTTTGAGTCATATGGACATTAAATGTCCCTTTCATGAAAAACTTTGCTTATGCCGGAAAGATTCAAGGAATCTAACTCGACCATACATACATACATACATACATTGATTCGTTAAGGGCTCGGGTTGTCCCAAACACGACATTGAGCTTAGTTATATGAGTCGAAGACCCAAAATAACAACATGAAGAATAATTTGCAGTTCACATAACATCATAAACATAAGGCGCACATTTTCTTGAAAACTTTCATAACATCTGAAATACATATATGTATATTTTTGAAACTATTATCATACCTTTGTTGCGGCAGTGTGACGGCGAGCTGAGGGCTACTGACATTCTTAGAAGTCTAGAGATACTATTCTAGACTCGACATCAAAAACTTATGGTTATCAGAGACATGAAAGGAAACTCATGCTCTGATACCATTCTGTCACACCCCAATTCTTGAAGGAATAAATATAATCGAGGTGTGAATAATTCATAGAAATAAACAAGGAAATACCTCGTTAAAACCCAAAATAGGATAGAAAGTCGGGCTATGCCCCTTTGGATCACAAGTTTTGTTTCATGTTTCTGACAACCAACATTCATTAGCATAAAACTAGAATTTCAAATTTAAGCTCGACATGAAGTCATCTTAAGTTGAGAAAACAAAAGATGTATAAGAGTAATTGCTACAGCGGAAGTCTAACATATGAATTTTAACTCTAGCCTCAGCTCCGTCCCGTCAGCACCAGCCAGCCAACCTGAAAACATTTGAAAGTATTTTTGGGCTAAGTACTAATGTACTTAGTGGGCATGCATTTTCATAAACATTTCATATTTTCGTAAGAGCAGTTTATCCAATTATACTTGACATGACTTAGAAGGTTTTAAAATGAAATAACTTCTAAGCATGTTAAAACATTTTTCATTTGTGCGCACATGTCACACTCCCTTTCTGTTACTCGCTGTGATCCCGGACCTTTTAGCCACCGACGGATCCATATCTCCCGCTTTACTTGATCTGAGGGCGTAACCCAGTCAAGTTCCCATTTGGGACCCAATGCTCCGGAACACATCCCGTCGAGCACCCTTATAACGCCTCATACATGATTAGTGCCCGAATGGAGATCAACCCACCGAGTCAGCTAATAGGTGTACACAATTCTCAAACAACGTGTTAGGTCATAAGAGAACCTCGATCGATTAACTTATGCGAGCCTTAAACAGAGCAGAGTGCACAAAATATTTTATTGGATAAACAGTTTTCATTACATTAAATAAACAATTTGCATTTCATTGAAAACATTTAGAGCTTAATAACTCAATCATACTTTGTACATTTGGAAAGTAAGCCCACCTGGATAGGCAAAGCCTGAAGATCATACACATATAAACCTGTCTTGGAAAAGTAGCGCTAATCCTCCTGGTCATCACAAAGCCTACAAGAAATTCTATCCTTAATAGGTCTCATGAAACTAATCTTAATGTATTTGTGGATGTACTAAACATACTTGATTCATCACGCCGGGTTTTCAAATTTAAAGAATAAATACTTGAAAACTAAATTTCTTGAGTTAAGGACACCAACAATATCCTTACTCGATTTTCTTTTAGTGTTTTAGGGTTCTAGCATCCATAATTCGTTCCATTAAAGACAATCGAAAACCAACATAACCTCGTGACTAACCACATAATATCACTTAATCACGTAAACAATAAACAGAAAGAAATAAAATCCTCAAGTTTAGTATCATTAAAATCACAAGTTCACATGAACATAAAAGAAATCATGCACCATTTTTATAACATTCTATACATTTCATTTTTTTTCATGTAAATAAATAAGAAATTCCATTATTCATTTATAAATAATAAAACATTTTAAAATCCATTGAGATGAAATAAAACATTTTAACCATTTAAAATCCATACTCAAAAAGCCTTGAAATATTATAAAAATGAGGGTTTAATCCCAAAATTTGTTTTCATTTTTAAAGTCCATCAATAAATTAAATAAAAGAACGGACCTCATTTAAAATAAATAGTCCCAACCTTAAATATTAAAATTTAAATCAAGAGATTTAAATTCACTAAAATAATTTAGTGAAAATTCAAACACATAGGCAACACAATCACATAAGGCACATAAGAATCACAATCAAACATCATTAAAACATGCTCTGTTTTTACACTGGTTCAACTTCAAAATTTAATCTGTTCTGACTCTGACATCTCCTGGACTCGAGACTCATACCAAAAGAAAGATCTTCGAGTCTAGTTTCATATAAAAAAAAGTAGAGGCGAAAACTCCAAGTGGTTTGAGAGATATGACGTTTTTACCACGATCTACCATATTCGGCAGTTTTGAGCAATCGAAAACTTTGATTTTTGAAAATAGTAAACGTTGTCAAACTGGGCTCAAATTTGGTGGATATCTAGATAACACAATAAGGTTAATACCATAAAAATTTGGAAATCTATATCACACAGGAAGCTACTGAAATGAATGACTCTTTCCACTGTTCTCTGAAATTCTCGGTGGTAATGTGCAGTTTAGGTTTTGCATTTTAAAGAAATATCAAACGAAATTGAAATAGCTTGAAATTTTACTAGGGTACTCAATACTCATGTAGAAACTTGCTATAAAATTTTCAAAGCTATTAGACATGGACAAACCATCGATCACAGTAGGTCAGTAGACCTACGAAATTCTCCAATTTGTATTTAAAACTTATATATCTTAATAATATCTCTAACTTGAATATAACATCATAATTCTCAACAACAACTCATCCCAAAACTCATTTCATCACTTCTAATCATCAATCTAAACCATCACTTAACATCATAGCATGCTCAAGAAATCATATACCCACTCAAATCTTCAAATCAACATCATATAACAAAATCACATATAGAAACACATATATCATCTTCTTCCTCAAACTAACATTTTTCATTTTTCACTTCTCAACCTCAAGCTTCAATCTCATCCATCATTAATCATCTAGATCATCTCATAAACTCAAATCCATCATCATATAACTCAAGCCAAGTCAAGAAAATAAACAACAAAATTCGTAGGGTTTCAAGCTCCTAATTTTCGAAAGTTTCATAAAAATAAGTTGGGTGATTTCCTTGCTCAATCATGATCATATACTCACTCACATATCATTAATATGATCAAATAAATAATCTAAGATCACTTACTCAAGGATTTAAAAGGTGATCAAGACTTTGCTCCAACTTTGATCTTAGCTCTAGCTTCTTGAATTTGATGAGATATGATAGTATTTGATTGGATTGGATGGTGGATTATCTCATAGTAGTGTTTGATGAAGCTTCTCTAAGCTTTCTTCAATGGACATCAATGGAGGAAAAGAGAGTATAGAGAGAGATTTAGTGAGAGCCGAGAGTGAAGTGTAAAGTGGGTGGAAAGAGTGGGTGTAGGTGGATGTAGTGGGAGTAGTGGGAGTAGTGGTGGAGGAAAAAGAGTGTAGTGGTGGAAGAGTAGGTGGATGTGGAAGAGTGGGTGGAGAAATTAGGTGGAGAAATTAGGTGATTGAATAAAATAAAAAGTCTTCCGGGTTGTACTATGAAAACTGTAATAATCGTTCAGTGTTTGCTTAAATAAATAGCTCGTGTAGATGCTAAATGCTTAATATAAATAAATATGCAATGCATATAAATTTAATAACTAAATTTACAAATGTTTTTGTAAATCATTTTTGTTGGAATTAAAATAAATTCATTTTCTTTATATCCGACGTGAATCATCATGACTTCTAAGTTCAAAATTACTCTAAATTTAGCGAGGAAAAAGCGGGGTGTTACACATTTAGTTCGTGGCTATGGGTTTGGATACTTACTATCCATACCCGCGAAACCCGTTTACCCACGAAAAATATCCGCGAAAATACCCGCCAATTACCCGTGAAATACCCGTCAATTACCCGTTAAATTTGTTATAAATTTATAATTAAATTTTATTTCGCGGGTATCCAATGGATAGTGGGTGGCGGATATCCGGCGGATAGTGGGTGGCGGGTATTCGACGGATAATGGGTGGCAGGTATTCGACGGATAGCGGATGACGAATACCCGACGGGTAGCGGGTATCCGCGGGTGGCGGGTTTGGATACCATTTGATATCCATGGATAGTTTCGTGATTAAAAACCACTATCCATTTAGTTCGTGAGTATGGGTATGGATAGTTACTATCCGTATCCGTTGTACCCGATTGCCATCCTTACTTGTAGGCAATTGCCTTCCACCGCCTGCCTTTCTTCGGCTTCGACACACTGTGGGCAGCCGGTGCCTCCTCCTCGCCATGTGGGGTCTCCTCCCCCAAGTTGAATCTCGAAAAAACAAGATTGTAGTCACCGGAGAGATCGGGGATCCAATTTGGGTCGTAATAGTTGGAATTGTTTGGATCCATTTTTTAAAGGTTTTGAGAGAGAGGATGAAGAGAAAATTGAGATGGTGTGAGAGATGTGATGGAGATAATTGTGTGGGTGAATAAATGGTGGATGAAGTACATATTTATAGAAGAAAATTAACAAATAAATAAACAACAAAAAAAACAAGGCAACAGTCAAATAGAAAAAAAAGAAAAAAAAATTCAAACGGTCAAATAAGATAAAAAGAAGTCAAAAGAAAATAAAATTAAAAACAAAAAATAGGCAACGATCGAATCATTTGAATTTCCGAATTTTTCATTCTTTTCTCTTTTTTTTTTTTCACGCGTGTATACACCTACATGATTTAAAAGAGAATGAGTCTTATTCGATGGGTGGCTTACTCGAGTAAGACTCATCGTGTAAGCCACTACAGATGTTTTTATAATAAATATACTCAATCTATCTAATACAAAAAACAATGCAAGCCTACCAACACCACTTTACTTTTGGGTAGATTGAGTATATATATTATATAAGTGAATAGTTTTGATAGATAAGTTATCAAAGTGGGTACTTTCGCCTATTAACACATGGAGTATATTTATTCACTGCTTATAAGATGGTTTAAAATTATACCACACTCTTTTAAGTATAAAATTATCCATTTTGAGTTGCCATAAAAATTATACAATTTGTCCGAATTTTTTCATACATAAAATCAAACGAGATATAAAATGGTAAATATATCTTACCTATTCTTTATACCTCAAAGCAAACACACTATAGTCTTATATGTCGACTGGATTTTTCTTACGTTAATAAAATATACTCGTACGAATGGAACATCTTATATGTCGACTGGATTTTTCTTACGTTAATAAAATATACTCGTACGAATGGAACATCTTATATGTCGACTGGATTTTTCTTACGTTAATAAAACAATACTCGTACGAATGGAACAATGTCGCTTCGTAACAAAAAAAATATTGATTAAAAGAATCACAACATATTTGAGAGAGTAGTTGGAAATATTAGACCACTTTTAAATTATCTTTTCTCAATCAATAAATTAACTTATGGATTGAATTTTTTCTCAACATCCTCAATATTTCAACATATATATCCTCATATCGGTTTCGGTACCTTATTTTTTAATGACATACGAATCCGAGGCCATCTATCTCATGAATTGCCTTCAATGAATTTGTCACATCATGATTCACGACTTATAATTTATTTGACCCACTTGGGCCAACTACATGCTTATTTCTAGACGCAAATATTTTTAAATACACTTTGTTGACAAAAAAACCTCAATAGATTGGGCTTTTATTACAAGATATTCACTGATTTTCAGCTGTTAATGCCACCGACAGTGCAAATGGGAATACGATAATTTTGTTGCATGAATAAATTCCGCACACGAAGGATTCGAATTTAAAATATTTAACTTTAAAAAATAATCCCTCTATTCTTAAGTTAATATATACATATAATATATTTTTAAATTATTTTTGAAAAATACTCCAAAATTTGAATATGAACAATGAAAATATCAAATAAGTATAAATTATATTTGTAATAATTATAAATTCAAATTAAAAAATTGATTATGCTCAACATTCCAGCTAGTTTTTGAGAATACTCCTTTTTTTAATCGCATTTTGCAATTTTGTCCTATTTTACGTCTATAATCTATAATATATTAAAAAGACAAATTCAAATTAAAAATTGAGTGACAATTTTGTAGTTATAATAAAATTAAAGGCTTATTTGTAAATTATATTTTTTATTTTTATTTTCTAGTTTCTTTAACTTTCTTATTTTTGTTTATTTATTTTCAAAATTATATTCGATTAATTATAAATATGCATATCAAATTAAAGATCACGATAAGAGCTTTAATTTGATATATTTTTATGTAAATATTTAATTTAAAATATAAATATTATATTTGTTTAGATATTAATTTTGTTAAAAATTCTCTCTCATCCTTTTGGAATAAATCTATTTTTAATTTTTTTAGTATTTTTGTATTTGTTAACTTATTTTTTTTACTTTTCATAATATCATATTTTATAATTGTGAATTCTTCTTATTTTATTTTTCTAATATTCAATTTAAATATATTTCATTAATATTAATTTTTTTTTATATTTATAAGTATAATAATTGAATTAGTATTAATTTTATATAAACATAAAATTTTAAAAATATTTTTCCGTGGGGTGCAAAGTTTAGTTATTTTTAACAATTAATAGAAGGATTTTGCACATGAGATCCTTTGTCCCACTATTTTGTGTGTACCACCGGTCCACCGTGTACCATTTTTTAATTTATTATAATTTTTAATTATATTTTCTTCAAATTTAATATTATACAAAGATAATCAACAAGGGTGGTTCACTCATCCAACTAGGGTTTATAATTATTTCTTTATATTTATTTGAATTAATAATTAATTATTTGGGTTCATTAATTCAAAGTTAGGGTATATAATTTTTTAAATTTCAATTTTTAATTATAAATATTAATTAGAGTTTATAATATAATTATACTTTTTATTTTTGTAAAAAATAATTATAAAATAAATAAATTTAAAGTGATACACACAAAATAGTGGGACTGAGGATCAGATAGGAGGATTTTGGGAACAAAAATTCGTGCAACAATGGAGGCGTGGGAGAAATATCTCTCGTCTTTCCAGAAAAAGAAGGAAAAAGAGAATGGAGAAAGTGGTGTTGGCCCCATAAAGTAAAGTAAAACTGATACGGCACACAGAATTACATTTCACAGTCAACACAAAGTCCAAACTTTTTTAGCTCATTCATTCCCTTTCTTGATCTCCTCTCGTCAACCCCGATTCTATACATTTTTATCCCTAATCCAAATTCCGGAACCGTTGCCTCCTTTCTTTTTTTTTACTTGATTTCGACATCATCAAGATTGCAGGCCAATCGCGCCTTATTTCCTTATCACGATTCGTAAATTTTTTCGATTCCTCAATTGGGCTTTGAGTAAGCATACGCTGAAACCGTGTGAAAGTCCCAGCATTCATTTATTGCGTTGATCTTACTGCGCTGATGAGAAATTGTAGCTATTTGTTTCTTCTTGATTTTTTAGTTTTAGTCTGGTTGATATACTCTTTTTTCCCCCTTTCCCCTCCCCTTTTCTCCAAAGGTGTATCTCTTGATTTATTGCGGTAGAGAGCTGTTTCATTGAGCTGGTTTGTCCCAGTTGTGAAATGTTGATATGTTGTAACTTATGAAAGTTTTATCGGAGAATTTGTTATATGGGGTGTTTGATTTGGTTGATAGTTTAGATAGAAATTAATATATGCCAATAGTCCACACACTTTTTATGGATAGAACAGTTCTTAGCTTGTTTGATCATGTAGTCCTTGAAATATTCAAACCTATGTATTGTATATCTAATCTATCACCCATGTATACACATGATGTGTTTTTTGTTCGAACTTGTTATTATGTATTACAGGCTACTTCCGTGCTCCAGTGACTATTGAACATTCAGAAGATAAAAATAGTGCCAAATGTTAGATGTGATTTTTTAGTTTCAGAAATTTTAGAAGTTAACTATGTTGCCTCTTTGGATTTCCTGCTCTCTGCATTCGTTCAGATATACTTACTGTGTTGTGAAATATTTTTGAAGAGGCTGGGTTTAAGGTTTTTGCTGAAATTGGCTGTATGTTCCTGACAGTTAGAGATGGGAATATACCTCAGTACTCCTAAAACTGAGAAATTCTCCGAAGATGGTGAAAATGATAAACTTAGGTTTGGTCTGTCCTCCATGCAAGGATGGCGTGCTAATATGGAGGATGCTGTAAGTTGTTGGTCAATTCTTATCTCCGTAACAATTACTAATGAATTGTACCAATAGTTTCTTTTAAGCAAGAGAACCTTGTCGTTGTCGTGTATGTAGGCATGACTTTGTGCAGAAATATGAGTTTTCAGTTTTGACAATGCAGAATCCTGTTAGTTAGGGTCTATTTGCAGATTTAATTGACTATATTCATGTTTTCTGTTCCTGTTAATTAGAAAGTGTGATTACATTGAATGGGACTGGGTTCTGAAATCAATTGTGGTGGTTCAGTTTCTATGGGTGAACCTGGTGCTTCATACATGCCACAAAGAGATGAACTTCGTAAATTGTTAGTATAGTATTACTTTAGTCTGACTGAGGAACGATTTGCCTCAACAATGCATCAAGTGCTCACAGCGCTAAGTCTAACACGTGTGCAGCGAACTTAAAGTCAGTTCATAAGTCAAGTTTTTTTAGGAATACTTTGATATTTCCAGATGAACCACCTGTAGATCTGTCGTTAGTCTAGCAGCAAAGTTCTCAATAGAAAGATTCGGGTAAAGAGGCATCTGCTTTCAGCTCCTGAGGAAATCGTGAAGGGAGAAGAAAAGAAGGTAGAAGAACAAACGAAGAGTAAGCAAAACACTCCTGGTTTGTCGCTGAAGGACATATAGGAGGTTGAAAAGGTAAAATGGGAGAGTCGGGATGATGAAGGAGTACATTGGATAACTCTTAAGTTAAAAGTGTTAAGAAACATTGTTTAAAGATAATTAAGTTTTGGTAACTAATTGGAGGTAATCATACCAAATTTGTTTATGATTATAGCCAACAGTGTCGTGATGTAGATCATTACTATTATGTGCGGAGAATGTCCCTTTATGGTGTTTTGAACTTGTGTTTGTCTTTTGTAGCTAATGCATATGAACTTTATCATGAGTCTCATGACAATTTCTATCATGTCTTGTTCTTGTAGATGTAACATTTACTAAAATCAAGCTAGTTAGTCACGAAATATGATGTTGTTGCTCTGTCTTTTAGCATGCTGCAGTTCTGAATTTGGATAACTCCGCATCATTCTTTGGTGTTTACGACGGTCATGGAGGTATGTTCAAGTATTCCACTGCTATTTCATCACATTATCTCTTACCTTATACCTTTTATGTTGTGGATCTACCTGTGAGCGGAAGATGTGATCCAGATAATGTACAATTTTTTCTCAAGTTTGTTTTTAGGTTTATACCTACTCTACACTAGGGTTAGAGCTATTTTTCATCAAGCAGTCCTCCTTCCTTTAGCTAATTCTGGAGACCTCTTCGCAGCCAAAAAGTGTTTATTTTATCAAAGATTTTATTTTTCCCTTTGTTTCAGAGGGTTTTTTTGCTGGATCATCATTTTATACGATCTTCTCACACCAACTCTTCTTTTGATGAGGATTGAAGATTCTTTTGACCTTTACATAAAATTTTCTATTTGGCATTTTCCTACTGTGAGAATGAATAGAAAGATGGTTTTGTATTTTTCTTGCATCAAGGAACAAAATATAAACATGCTAGCAAAACTCTGTTACTGAAAGTATCTGGTGACAGTATCAATCAAAACTTTGCACTATTATGAAATTGCCTCTGGAGGTTTACTGTTCAGATGAGATTCTGTTGTCTTTGCCATATTAGTTTGTTTTGATGCTCTGCTTTCTGTAGGCATTAGCTCTTTGAGTTATCATAAAGGAAAATGTTGGTTAGTTAAGTTCAGCTTCTAATTCTACGTGTGTATTTCATATCCTTTACTAGGCCAGCAAGCACAATGTATATCAGGGTTCAGGGACACTTGTATACGTCTCCTCCAACTCCTCCAACTTAAACTTTCATTTCATCCTTTAGATATCTTCAATTGTCTATAAACTACTGCTGGGCTCATGCCTTTTCAAGACTTTAGTATGCTCGTTATAGTCATGTCCACTTATGTCAGGGTCTTACAATTTTTTAATATTCTTTTTTCTCCATCTGGGTAATAGCTTGTTTAAGATGGGTGCATGTGGAAAGATTTATTTCCCCATTCCAAACATAGATTTCACATAAAACCTTGAATTGATTTTCATTTGTTGTATTAGGACAGTGGGTCCTTTCCCCTAAGGTTAAGTTAGTTGTTCCTAGCAGTTGGGTTCTTTTGGCTAGCTGATTATGTTCTATACATGTAAAGCAACTGAAGTAAGATAACATCTGAAGCATCAGTTCCTATATGCTATTTATTTGCTTTATTTTCTAATTAGAATTAGAATGTCAAGGATCACCTAGTACTCATACATGCAATCTATCTGATTCAATTGTCAATGACTTTGACCATATGGAAGCAGTTTGTTCCTTGAAGCATGTTGCAATTAGATCTGCTCTGAAAAAAGTTAATGTGATTTTGCATCTAAAGTGTTGGCCAACTGACCACCTCATACAGGCCAGTGCTGATGTGGTGACTGGTTTTGTTTTATGTTTTCCATCTTTGGGTCACCTGTTACTCCATCTCTTTTGCTCTAGCTAACATTTGTTTTTGACAAATAAGAACTTGAAATTAGTTTTTGACTTTATTGTCATTCCTTGATTTTGCAGGTAAGGTGGTTGCCAAATTCTGTGCTAAGTTCCTGCACCATCAAATACTGAAGCATGAAGCATATTTAGCTGGTGATATTGGAGCAGCTCTTCAGAAAGCTTTCCTCAGGTTATTCACAGAATACTGTTTGTTTACTTCTTTGCCAGCTCTTCCATATTTTGGTTTAGGTCTGTCTTTTAGAAGTCAGAGCTTTTAGAACGGTATGGCTTGCCTCTCGCGCACATGTCTCTTTACTTTCTAGATTACACAAAGTTTTACTACCAGACCAACCTCATCAGAGTTCACACACACACACACGTATGCATATTTAATTAGGATAAAGACTGACGATCAGCAAAATCATGATAAAAGGTATCTTAGTATACAATTACCCAAATTTGACTCTCTTTCCAAAAGATTAACAAGAAGAGTTATGTCCAATTACTTGAAAGCAAGATACATCAATTACAGAATTTATTGGAACTGAGGTTACTGAAAGCTGCTGAATATCTAAGTTTATATCTCTTGTTAATCAGGATGGATGAAATGATGCGCGGACAGAGAGGCTGGAGGGAGTTGGCTGTCCTGGGAGATAAAATAAACAAGTTTAGTGGTATGATAGAGGGTCTGATATGGTCTCCAAGAAGTGGTGACAAACATGACCAAGTTGACGAATGGACATTTGAGGAGGTGCTGACATTGATCTTAATGGCTAAGCAACCATTTCATCCTAACTTGAAATTTTGGCTTATTGTTGCTTTGTACAGGGACCACATTCTGATTTTTCTGGACCAACTTCTGGAAGTACTGCTTGTGTTGCAGTCATCGCGGAGAAGCAACTTGTTGTTGCCAATGCAGGTGATTCGCGCTGCGTGATTTCTAGGAACGGTCAGGTACTAGAGATTATGATCATGATATACTTAATCTTAGATAACTAATATTTTATTTTCATACTGAGTTGTTTAGAGTTTACCGCTCAGAACATATTTTCGCTTCTAATTACAATGTTATGTTTTTTCATCAGGCATACAACCTTTCAAGAGACCATAAACCTGAACTGGAGGCTGAGAGGGAGAGAATTTTAAAAGCAGGAGGATTTATCCACGCGGGGCGTGTTAATGGCAGTTTGAACCTTTCAAGAGCTATAGGTGTTGTGCATTTTCTGTCATTTTTTTTTTTCAATTTAATAGCTAGAAGAGTCAGTTCATCTATTGACTCTTATCCTGCACCATACAGCTGATCCTGAAAAAGATAATTGTGTATTAAGTCCACCAAGCATGTAAATTCTGAACAAATTAGCTAGATCTGTTTACGAAATCTCATGAGCTGATTTTGCTGTGATGTATGCACAATTGATGAGCTGGATAGGGTAAATTTTGAGGTTTCTAACGACAGACCATGCTTTTGTTGCAGGTGATATGGAATTCAAACAGAACAAATTTTTGCCTGTAGAAAAACAAATAGTTACTGCCGATCCAGATGTCAATACCGTATGTATCTGCATTTTGTGTTGTGACGGATTTAGAGCATAACTATAACTGCTTTTGTTTCTTTAGGCTTTTCAGACATTTTCTGCTTTGGTAAGATGAACCAAGTGACATAAGCGGCCAGTTAGTATTAAGGCCAATACAGGACACTGCTTGTACTATCCATTAGTTATCATTCTTAATCTTATCTATATTTTGGAAATTATCTAACTTAACTAATGTAATATTTCCAAGTCCAAAAGCAAACTATAACCAAAAGATTTGGTATTGTTATCTATTGGTAAATTTATTTGCATATATATTCAAACTTTAAGCTGTTCTTTCATTTGCTGCAATAGCATGAGAAAATATACGGATTATACTTTCTTACTGTACATCACAAAACTTCTGATCTCTTCTTTTTTTAAACCAGGTTGAACTTACAGATGAGGATGAGTTCATTGTGCTTGCCTGTGATGGCATTTGGTATATTGTCTGAACTTTTTTATTTAATCCGCATAACTTGTGTTTATGTTGCATCTTTTTTGTAATTGGGGCAAAATGATTTTTCGTACTGTGATGACGATATTGATAGATCCAGCATTATTTATCTATCTCTATCAAAATTTTCCCTAACCTGTTCTATGTTCGTCAGAAATCACTACATGGGTTGGTGTAAAAATATTTGTAACAAAAATCTCTTTAAAATCTCCCCTAATGGTTTAGTTACTTAATGCTAAAGCTAATTTTAATTTAAAATGTTGCAATTTAATTTTTAGGTTATGCAACTTGTTTAGAAGTATTTGTCAATCAGGTAAAAACATGTTAGCACTTAGCACTATTGTTATTACATTGAACTATTTGTAGGAAGTTTAGAAATAAAGCATGGATTATAGCATTTGTTATTTTTTTAATTTATTTTTACTGGGAAGGATTGAGGTCATGTCATGATTTTAGGGCTGTTTAGATTTTGTTTAGAATTTTCTCATCATCATTTGCCTCACCGTAAGCTCTTTTTCACTCGACTCCTCTGGTTCCTGCATTATATTCATGAAAACATTACTGATATTCTACTGTATCACTTTGAAAATGGAAAGCTTACCATTTGTCTGTAGTATTTTGTGACGATCGGTTCAATTTAACATATATGGTTAATATACATCAGATGGCATTATCTGTTATCATCATCATTTCCATCAGATGATGTCTCTGCATCCTGTTTTCCATCGGTGTGGCTTATTATTTTGTAGCTCTGGCTTGCATTTCTATTCGATTCAAATGTCGTGTAGTAATATATCTAGTTACAAAAGAACGTCGTATTGACTATTCAGTTTCCTTTGATGTCTGTCTCTCAGGGATTGCATGTCGAGCCAACAACTTGTGGAGTTCATACATGAACAGCTGCGACATGTAAGTCTTGTGATGCCACTTTTTAATTGTTCTTTCCATCTCAAAATATCGACTTCCCATCTTCGACGTGGTGTTAATTTCCAGTAGATAGGTTCCAAAGGCTTAACTACATAGTATATGTCTGCAGTGCAAGAAAACATGTTGCTAAATTCTGTCGGCAACATTCTTTGCAAGCGTGGGTTTTGATTATCCTAACTGTAGTGTGTTACATGATTTTGTGAGTCCCCATCATATTATTAATGCCCACGACATTGACTGGTGATAACGAGTCTCTATCCTGCATAATATCTACGAGAATTTACCTGGACATAACGACCTTCCCTACTCACTCAATTAATAGAAAACAAAATAGTCGTTTGCATTCGAGCCTCCATCAATTTTCTAGACAGGAATTTCAGCATACAGCTTGAGAAGTGGACTCAGGGGATGTGGAGCCCGTTTGAAATTTTCACCAAAACTATTGAGAGAAAAAGACTACATTCTTGTTCACGAGTAGCGGCTGGAGACTTAGATAGTTCAGACGAGATATATTTTGCCAGCTGTGCGTCTAAGTTTACTAAACTTGATTTTATGGGCAATAAAGAAAAGTTCCTTCTATAGCTTCATTATAGTACCTATTAGGGTTAATTGCCGGTTTGACCCCACTTCACACCATACTGCAATTTTGACATGACTTTCCAATTGTTGCAATTAAAACACCATTTTTAATTTTTTGCAATTTTCACACCCGTTTAAGTTTTCCGGCTTAAGCTATAAAGAGGATTGTTACTTTATTTTATAGCTTAGGATGTATTGGGTCCTCAAGTTTCAGCAAGTGGAAGTTGTATAGACGGTGTAAAAATTGCAAAAGATTTGAAAAGTGATTTCTTAAAATGCAACAGTCGAAAATTCATGTGAAAATCGCAAAATGGTGTAGCCGTGGTGACGTGGTGTTGAATTCGACAATTAACCCTACCTGTTTTGGTCTGGCTGATCTGCATTATCTAAGATTGTATGCTGCAACCTGTCTCTAACGATCTTCTCACTCTACACGCTACATTTCCTCGTGCAGGAGAGTAAGCTCTCGTTGGTGTGCGAGAAAGTACTAGACCGGTGCTTGGCACCTATAGCCGGAGGCGAGGGCTGCGACAACATGACCATGATACTGATCCAATTCAAGAAACCCAACCAGTCAGGAGAGCCTTCAGACAAGAAATCCCCAGCTTCTGATCCAGAGTCATCATCTAAAGCCACCTCGGAGTGAATGTTGATCAAATGAAAACTCGTTTGTAGCCTACCCGAACCAATGGCACCGAGTGAGGGTTCGTCTCTAAATGCTTGGACGACCTTGTCGGGAGGCTTGGAGCTGCTGCAGCCAACATAGGCGTTGCTCGGAAAAAGGTATGCCTTCTTGCATATTTGACTGATGTAATGTGTGAAGAATTTGTATAGGTAATTTGACTGCATGTTTGAATAGCTCTAGTTCTGCTCGAACATGATCGCTTGTAATTTGGTTTATCTAATAAATTTCCTTTATGAAATGACATTTCATGCTCACATAGTTGTGCCTTGATTTCTGTGTATCCGATTTATAAAGAAAATGATTCATACAGTTTAATTTCAATTTGTGGTCTAGTTTTGTGCATCAAGTTTAGGAAGAAGATGAATTGGGCATTTTGCATTTTTGGGGGATTATTACATATTGAAAGGTTGTGTTCTTAATTTATTTGACACGTCTCGTTGTTGTCCACCATTTTGATACTATAAAACAAATAAACTCCCAAGAGGATTTTTCTTTTCTTCCATAATACTTCTTTCCTCAACCTGATATGTAAAAGGAAAAGATCTCTAATACATTTAGGCATAAATTTATGTTTATGAAAATTTTATTGAACACTTGGAGGGCCAGTCCTGTATCTCACAAGTCCTCCCACACAAAATTAGAAGATGGGCTCTTACATGTTTTTTGTATATTGATGATAGAATAATATATTAACATAATTTTTTTCGGTCAATTATTTAAAAGAGTTTTTAACCAAAAGAAAAGGCATTAAGAAATCAACACAAAAGGGATGTTTATTTTGCATGATTGATAAGATGTATGATTAAGTATGTTTATTATCAAGAATAGGATTTCTTCAATCACATCCTTTTAATAGGATATAAATCAAACAAAAATAGCTCAAATGATAGAAACAATAAAGGGCTTTAGGATATTCCAAATTTTCAATCATCAAAGTAAATAAGGGATTGGTCTTATTATTTTTAATTAATCAAAACTAATTCTCCAAAATAAACGTCTTCTAATAGTATAATTTAAATGATAAAACGAACCTTCATAAGAAAAATATATCATTTCAATTCTATTTTTGTTGTTAAGAAATGGACCTCCCAAAATTTGGGGCCATAGTTTCTCTACTGATAGGATGACGAATTACCAAAAACTGAAACTCTAGATTTATCTATGGCCACACTACGTAGGAGGAAGCAAAACTATAATTTATTAGATATTTACGTTGGGACTAAAGGCTAAAATTGAAAATTTATAATTATTTATTATTATTATTATTGACAAGGCCAATATTGAGCATAAAACTTGAACTTATCAGAAAAATAATAATTATACAAAGCTCAAGCCACTCGAATTTAACCTTTGGACGAAAGACCACAACACAAGTCTATCATGGCTCTTTCAAACTAGTATTTTTTTTTTTTTTTGGTGAACGAACATTAACAATTATGTACAGTTTGGCTCAATTTTTCGATGATCGCGAAAAATTTAAGATATTAATTTTATAATAAATTAAAATATGGTGATAATATTGCAAATTTAAGAAATCCTATTAAAATTATGAAGTTACAACAATCAATAACATTTCTTATTTATCGCCTAAATAAAATATCTCTTACTTTTATTATGATACAAAAAAGTACACAAAAACTTAGGGTTCTTGTTCAAATAAATGACCTAGTTGTATATTGTACCTAAACGACATCGTTTTGTGCATTCTTGTTCAAATAAAATTAGGGTTCTCATTGAAACCCTCAATTAGACTCATCGGGGGCTAAGAAGCGTCGCGATAGTGGCCTTGGCCTTGTGGCCGATGCTGTTCAGTAGAAAGAGAGACGACAGCGCTAGTTGATTTTGTTGCTGGGCGTCGAACAGAGGAATTAAGGGAAACGGTCAGACCGTCGGAGGTGCAGCGTCACTGCTGTTGTCACGGCGGTGTGCGCTGTACTTCCCGGGCAGAAATTAAGAAAGAGAGATGCTCCTGAGGGGGAGCATTTGGTGGACGGTGGCGGTTGCGGTAGTCCTTGTGGGCTGCTGCTTTTTAGTCGGTCGACGGAGGAGGAAGGCAGCTGGGCGGCGTTACTGTTGCCGCGGCGGCGAGGCGATCATCCGGCTGCCTTTCGATTAAAATCGAAACAGATGGGGCCTAGGATTTGGGGATTTTCCCCTTCTGCGTCAAAGAGAGTTTGGAAAGGGGGAAAGGACGGGGATGCCGTGGTTACTGCAGCTGTTGTCGCCGGTGAGAAAGAGGTGACGACTATTCGTCGAGAGAGAAAGACAGATTTAGAGAGGGGGGGTGCGTGCGTGGAATCCGTATAGGGTTATGGGGCATACATTGCACACGTCGACGTCACGTTTTGCCACGTTTTAAGTGAATATCACCCACATAGTATAATTCTGATATCGGATTTAGTCGGAAATTACCGTTATAGAAAATTTGAGAAAAATTGATAGTTGATGGATTTTAACATGAAGTTCAAAGATTGGGAAAAAAAAAACATAAATTGACTATAATTTAAGAATTTAGAGACAATTAACCCCCCCAAAAAAAAGATAAAATAGATAAAAATAAGGTACCACCAACATGTTAAAATCACGAAGTTGCCACCATCTTGAATATTAAATGATAAAATAGATAAAATTTTGCATGCATTATGATATTAGTTTTTTTAATCTATAAAATACTTCCTCCGACCCGCAAAGCTTGATCAATATTTCTTTATGAATTGTCCCGTGAAGTTTGAGCAATTTTTCTATATGGCAAAAGTTTTTTCTTTTATTCACATTTTCACTTTTTCACCTACCACACTTAAACACAAAATACTACTATCTCCGTTCACGAAAAAGAGTCTCAAACACGAGTTTTAATAAAGTTGTTAAAGTTGAATAAAAGTACATTTTTAGTTAAAATTTGTAAGTACAAAAAAATGAATAAAAATACATTTTTAGTTAAAAAAATAAAATAAAAGTACAAATTATAGTTAAATATATGAAAGAAGGTATGATGTGATTGTTAAAAAAGTGAAATGAGACTCTATTTTGTGGAAAAGAAAAAAAAGGATAAGTCTATTATTATTATTATTATTATTATTATTATTATTATTATTTATTTTTTTGTGGACGGAGGGGATAACTCTTTAAAATCCGTACGGGAAAGAAATTGTTTAAGTTTCGCGAGAGGGAATATATCATCAAAATTAATTTAAATTTGAAGATTCTTTTTTTAATATTGTATAGATGCGTTATGTGTAATGTGCATGTGCCCAATATTAAAGGTCTGAAAGGAAAGGTTTTGAAAAATTATAGCCTAAACGGAAAGACATTAAGATATGATGGGTCAATTCGGAATATTCTAAATGTTCAAAGAATTCATAGGGCAATGCTATCTAATTGGGGGAAATTTCTTAAAGAAACAAACGAGAATATTTTTCTTTCAGAACCCTCCAAAAATCTTCCGACCTGCCAATTTCTTCCAGAAACCTTGAATTCAATTGTATTTTTAGATAACTCAAAGATATGGCGATATCTCCTACTGCAGCTCTCGCTGCTCAATTTCCCTCTTCTTCTTCATTCTCTTCGTGTAAGTCTCTCTATGTGATTTGTGCGTGCACGCGCGTAATCTGTTTTTTTAAGAGCTTGCAATTCTTTGTATCTACTATTTTGGGAAACGAAGATTTTCGGTTCTTAGTTGTTGATTGCGTTTGCATTTGTCTTAGGGTATCTGAGTTTTTTTTTTTTTAGCCCGAGATTGCAAGAGAAAAAGTATGTATTTTTTTTCCCTTTTTGCTGTATGGGCTTTCGGAATGATGTTTTTGAAGCGTTTACTTCAGTTAGGATTCATAATTCCAGTCACTTGGTGAAGCTCGAGAAATTTAGGATCTGTTTTTGTTTGGGGCTACTATTTTTGGGCAGCTGAATGATATGGTGATGAAGTTTTGTTCAAGCAAGAAACTTTGATGGTTCATAGGCATATGTTTGTTTTTCCTGATTGTTTTGGTTATACTTTGAATAAAAATGATATGAGATGGAACTATAGTCGAATAGCTAGTGAATGATCCAAGGTGAAGTCAAGTGGTATGAAGCTTGAGAAAATAACTTTCATGGTCCATGGAAATATCACACATAGTAATGTGTCCAGGAGTTTTTTTAGTGGTTGATTAATCTGTCGTGTAGATATCATTAATGTTTTCTACAGCCTGATCCCAAGCTAAATGGGATAAAAAATCTCCTTGCGGAGTTGTTTGATGTAACGGAATTTCTCAATCACACCGACTATTGATTAAGGAAGGCTTCTAGGGCTTGTTGCTAATTATCCTAACCCCTGAAATATATTATGTCTCCTGGTGCGTATGATAAGGAGCTGGAAATTAACTAGTGAGATCTTGCATTATAGACTTGGATGCAAGGCTGAGAGGCCGTCGAAAGTCGTCTGCTAAATAAATTACATGTGTTTGACTCAGTAGCAATGGTGGCATAATCCTTGATATTCTTTTCCCTATCATGATTCGTTAGAATCTGGCATTTGTGTAGTTCTTAGTGCTTTATCAGTAACTTCCAAGTGGTATGCTAATCCCCTCAGTCATAGATGTATAATGTATTAGGTTTCGATTCCTTACAAATGTTATCATGTGCATGATATGGCTGGATATACATTTGTTGTCCTTCAGAAATTGTATTTGGAAATATAACACAACTACTTGGGAGAGACTTCCCCCAAAATGAATTTGGTGGTCCCTTCCTTAATATTTACTTATTTAGTATGGAATGAAGCTAGTCACTGTGAGTGAATCATGATTTGATAATAAATTTGTGAAAATGTAGAAACAGTTAATAGATTTCTGTGCGATTAACTGTTTATATATTATGCTTTCCCCAACTGCAGGTAAGAGGCACCCAAACTCCAATATTGTTAATTTTCCAAGTTTGTTAAGTCAAGGAAGTCAAACTGGGAGGGCTAGAAGATCTCTTAGCGTGCATGGATTATTTGGTGGGAAGAAGGATAACAATGACAAGAGTGATGAAGGTTCGAAGGTATGTTAATTTTGTGTTCACTCCAGTGCACATTGCCACATCTGGTAACTACGCTTGTTGCAAACTCACCTCCTATCATTATTCCAAAAGGACAATCCTTTTGCTTGTGTTTCTGCTCTAGAGCTTTGTGAAGCTCCTTTTTTTGACAAATCAGATCTAGCATTCTAGAAGGCATACGTGGAGAATAGTTTCATGATTATATAAAGCTCTTATCATGATAGTTTTGGTTGAATATCAGTTATCCTCTTGAGCAAAATATTCAGTGTTCGGAAATGAATGAATTGTTAAATTTGCTTAATATATCATGGATTTCTTTGGCAAAAGGTGCATAGGACAGCTTATAATTGTGGATCTACCTTGTCTATTTACCTACATAATTCAGACTCTATTCTTCCGGACTTTTAGTAATTTGATCACTGTTTACCCCAAAAGTTGGGAAAACAAATCCTGTCCTTATTGTTCAAACCCAGCATTTTAGACTGGTATCAGTTACCCACTTGAGGAAAATATTCAGTGTTCGGAAATGAATAAATTGTTAAAAGTTTTGCTTAATATATCATGGATTTCTTTGGCAAAAGGTGTATAGGACAGCTTATAATTGTGGATCTACCTTGTTTATTTACCTACATAATTCAGACTCTTATCTTTCCGGACTTTTAGTAATTTGATCACTGTTTACCCCAAAAAGTTGGGAAAACAAATCCTGTCCATATTGATCAAACCCAGCATTTTAGACTGGTATCCTGATTTCCGTCTCAAATTTCTCATTGCTCTTTCTTTTCCTTGTCAAAATTAAATCTAAGTTTTAAAAAATACGCTATAAACTTAAATTTGTTGGTCTTTTTGGCACTTTTAGATGTATTTCTCATTTCTTTAGGTTGTTTTGCACTACTGTTGGTTGGGCCAGCCTGAAAGCTTCATTGTTGGCACCGACCATGGTTCCGTTGCTAGGGCAAAAACTCCATAATACCAGTGAAATAGAGCTAGACCTGTTATAGGATCATATTTCAAGTCTTTTAGAGGCAAAATCTAAGTGACACTCTATGGATATCTCTTTAAGATTCCATGTGTTTAAGTAATGAATGATTTGTTAAACCTGTCCAGTGACATGGAAGATTCTGTACCTTAAATTATCATGCATTTACAAGTGCCATATTTCTTTTTTATTATTACTATTATTGTCATGCTGCATATTTCATTTTTCCTAGTTTGCCCTCATAATTTCATATGGCAGTGTTCTTATTATAAAAAGTATGGTTGATGTAGGCAGGGTTTATGGGAAATATGCAAAATTTATACGAAACGGTAAAGAAGGCACAGATGGTTGTCCAAGTTGAGGCAGTACGAGTGCAAAAAGAACTTGCTGCGTATATTCTAATACTTGAACTTGTATCCACTGTTATTTTCTTTTTCAGTTGTTCATAATATTTCATCTCCTATGAATAACTCACTGGGGGATTGCTGTCAAACTTGCAGAGCTGAATTTGATGGTTATTGTCAAGACGAGCTAATAAAGGTATATCTCAAATTCAGTTCAATGATATAACTATCAAAATTAGTAGATTCTTTCCAGGTCTAGCTGTGATGAAGTTAAGTAATAGCTGTACAGTCTCGATAAAGTAACACATTAAATCCTTTATGCTCCTATATTTCTATTCAAACCAGTTATAATGTTTACTGAAAAAACTTTTATAATAGTTTTAATAATGTAGTATGAAAATTGCTAGTCTCATAATTTCCTGATAAAACGAATGAAGTCTTTCATCTCCTTATAGTTTGACGAATCTTTTTTTAGGTAACACTCTCTGGAAATCAACAACCTGTCCGCATTGAGATAACAGATGCTGCAATGGAGTTGGGAGCTGAGGTAAGTTGGGTTCATATAATCCACATTTCGTATTGTGTCTCGTGGCATTCATACCACTTGCTCCAATTTTAACCGAGTAAATGATCAGTCATTGCATGAGAGGAAAATATGTTTGAGTTAGCTTCTTCCACATCTTCACTAAGCACACAACCTTCATTGTGCAGAAACTCTCTCTTTTAGTGACGGAGGCATACAAGGACGCGCACCAGAAGAGCGTTGAGGTAAGACGAGCACAAACCAGAATGTCATGCTTTTCTCGTCCCGTGTTGTGTAGTTCGTTACACGTTTGTTTGCGCTTGTCGTGCAGGCCATGAAAGAAAGAATGAGCAATCTTGCACAGAGCTTAGGAATGCCAGGAGGAATGCCGCAGGGTTTAGGCGACAGTCTCAAGTAATTTGGGGATGACTTTCAATTTTGTAAACAAGATTTGAGTACAATAATATTTGGTTCCAGGCATTTTTAAGTTTTACTTGTACCTCAATATAAGGATCTATTGTTTCTTGTCAGTATTCAGAGTAAATATGATATTTTGGACGTATTTCTTATGAAAAATGTGGCATTCCCCAAATAGGAAAGCGTCAATCTTAAAAAGTGATACAACTATCCTAAAATTCTTGTACCCAATTTGGCAACTTCACTTGTGTCGTTGAATTCTGTTTTTCTAGTTGAGATGTCATTGAGTTATTGCTGTTCTAAACCATATCTGATTTTGTAAATTTGTATTTGAAATTTGTTGCACACTAATGGTGGAATTCCTAGCAAAAGCATAATACTATCTTTTTCCAAATAAGTAAAATATTAGAATGGTGAGGTGTAGCATATGGAATAAACACGTGTAAGCAAAACGACACGTGCAGAAAGGAGATCACCGTCAATGCACACATATAATATACTCCTTTCCTTTTTTTCAGACGCTACAAAGTTGAGATTAATGGCAGGTTTAAACGAGAGGACAGGCGGCGGCGGCGGCGGAGTGAATCCGGGGCGGAAGTTGCCGTACAATCCGTACGCAATGGCGGCGGTGGGCGTTGCGGTGGTGGGTGGGCTTTGGTATATGTACCGGAACAAGTCCGACCGCAACGGCGGCCGGAGCGCTTGATCGTTATATTATATACATGTACTACTATTTCGATTTGCTCCTTATGTTAATGCTCTTCGCTTTCCAATCCATATATATAAATATAATCACACCACTTTGAAATAATCCAATTCATCTCTATTAGTACTTTTATACATGAATTGCATGTCAAGGTATGATTAAAATTACAACTTCGAACCACGGATCGACAAATATTTTAATTAAATCGTTTAATTAAGTTGATCGCCACAATTTCACAAGCTATTTGTTATCCTTAAGCTTTGTCAGACTTTAATTGTTTGAATTTCAACAAAGCGAAATAAGTATTTCGTTGTCGACGATGTTTGAATTTCAAATGGTATTTTAATCGTGCAACTCATCCAATTTTTACAATTTAATTGTAATAAATTAACAGATTAGGTATCAATTTTCAGAATATTACTACTGTCATTACAAGTTGGCCCAGAATATACTTTTACGTAAGCTGATCTTTCGAAGCTTGGCGCCGTTGCACTAATTTTCACGCACTTTCATCGATGAAAAAAAAAATTACTACTAATAAATTTGACATGACTGTAACTAAAGTTCATAATAGATAAAACATGGAGTAAATTAAAGTTGAAATTATACATCGAAATTTGCTAAAAGTTCAAATATTAATTTTATTTATTAATTCTAAAACACTGTTTAATAAACGAAGGTATGAAGTTCGTCTTTTGAAATATTGTGATATTATGATTATATTTTCACCTTTAAAATGAGTACTCGATCTTCAATTTGTTTCGTTCGTCAAGGAATTGACATATAGAGCACAAATAATTTAGTAATATGTGGTGATATTATTTCAATATTCCAAAAATCACATAAAAATTGTAAAATGAATGAAAGTTTGTGCATTAATTTTTCCTTGTAGAAGAGCCCATTTATTGATATCAAGTTTCACTTTTGAAGCCTATTATTGCCTACAAAAAACTAGAACAGGAAATCACAGAGGACCACTCTGTGTGTGTTTAGACTTTAGACTCCTCTGTGCAACAAAAAAGCTTCTCAAAAGAGAGAGAAAGAGATATATATGTAACCTTTGAGCAATTTACAAACTCCATGTAGTCCATTATACAAAAATTCAAGAAAAAATAAAGAAAGAAGTACAAGTAGAAGTAGTTGATATATCATTCACTTCCAAAATTTGGTGGCATCTTCCCTTATGAAATCATTCACATCAACACTCTGTATCCTAATTTCTGCTTCCGCTGCTACACAATCAATCAAATCAATCGATCTTCACAGAAGAATAAATGAGCCTCGTAAACCAGAAGCAAGCGTAGAAGCCGATGGCGCCCGTCAGCACGAAGAAGGCGTACGACGCGATCAGCATGTATCCCGAAGTAGAGAGCCCCTGACACCAGCTTCGTGATGTCGAGCTTCGTGAAGAAGTAGAACACCGCGTAGAGGAAGAGGTACATTGCCGATGATCCCGACTGTTAGGTACGATCGCCACCACCACAGATAATCCTCACTGCACAGCTGGAAGTAGCAGAGCACGACGGTGATCTCCGCACACGTGACGAGGAGGATGACGAAGACGATGAAGAGGAAGCCGAAGATGTAGTAGAACTGGTTCAGCCAGATGGAGGTCAGTATGAAGAAGAGCTCGATGAAGACCGCCCCGAACGGGAGGATGCCCCCGATCAGGATCGAGAAGATCGGGTTCATGTACCACGCCTGCTCCGGGATCTGCCTCGGGATCTTGTTCGTCTTCACGGGGTCCTCGATCGCCGGCTTCTTGAATCCGATGTAGCTGCCCAAGAAGACGAGCGGAACTGATATGCCGAACCAGAGGAAGACCAAGGCGAACATCGTCCCGAACGGCACTGCTCCGGAGGACTTCTCGCCCCAGATGAGGGCGTTGAGGATGAAGAAGGCGGCAAACGCCGTGGCCGGGAAGAGTAACGCTGTGTTGATGGCGATCCTCTTCCACTCCATCCCTTTGAACATCTTGTAGAGACGGGCGGCAGAGTAACCCGCGAAGATCCCCATGAAAGCCCAGAGCAATAGCATGGCCGTCATGAGGCCGCCTCTGTTAGAAGGGGAAAGGAATCCGAGGACGGCGAAGATCATGGTGACGACGACCATTCCGAGAAACTGCACGCCCGTTCCAACGTAGACGCAGAGCAGGTCCGAGTTGCTTGGGGCCCTGAACACGTCAGCGTGGACCAGTTTCCATCCAGTTTCTTCCTGGGCCTCCTCGTGGGTCTCAAGCTCGTTATACCTGGAGATGTCTCGATAAAGTGTTCGCAGCATTATCATCGCGACCATACCCGAGAGGAAGAGGACAATCATCAGAGAATTCACTATGGAGAACCAATGGATTTGATCGTCGGCCATCAGAAGATACGTGTCCCATCTCGATGCCCATTTCACGTCGCTCTCCTGCGTTACAGCCGTAGGGTTACTATGTATAGAGAGCATTATACATGTTGATCAAGAATCGTGGATAACATAAGAAAAGACACGACCGACTGTATACTAAGCTTGTTACCTGAAATGTGACATCATAAGTGAATATCACTTCTTGCTTATCTTCAACCTCTTGTGGTGAGCTTGAAGAGGTTACTATACGTTGGGCGTGTGGATCACATGTCGTTCAGCCGTGTGTTTTCAGTCCATTTTCCTTCATATTCGTGCTTGACACTAAAGAATGAGACACTGACGTTTCAAACAAAATAGAATGAGATGACGGAAATGGCGGGAAATGGACTAATGTTCTTAAGAACCTTACCTAAATGGTGTGACTTCAAAGCCTACGATCCTCGATGTATAGGTTTGTGGATCCTTGTGATACTTGACAACGAAGTTCAAGTGGTTGTGGATAAAATACTTCTCTTCCTTGCTCTGCATAAGAAAAGATGAGTTTAGAGAAAGACACCTTGTGCAGAAAACATTCGATGCAGTTTCCAAAAGGACGAAGCTAGCTTACACCAGCGTATTGCCCTTTTAGCCCGACGTGGAAACCCAACTGGTAGATTGGAGGACCTTCTTGTTCCAATCTTGGAATCGGCACCACTAAAGGAAGATTATCTAAGATCCTGCAGCACGTAACATTGAAAATATTAATCAAGAGATAAGTTTAAACAAATCTATACTCTTAACATGACTCGAGAAATTTGTTTCTGTCCATTGCCATCAACACAACTACATACATGTTGACATGGTATTCGTCTTCGATTTTTTCCTTGAATGCTTTTGCAGTCTTGGGATCAAGTACAAGTCGACAAAGAACGTTGCACAGCTGTGGCTCCCTCATCCTAAACTGTAACATGATCATGCAACAAGAGAAGGTTAAGGACCGAGAAAAAGGCCAAATAGGCAATACGTCACCAAAATAATTACACCAACCACGTAAGGGGAATTCTCGATGCGATCTCCACGAAGTACTTCTCCAAGATTCTCTCTACTGTCGATTATAGTATGTGGGCGGCAGTAAGGGATAGAATAGTATGAATAAGGAAGTTGAGTCTTTATAGAAGTCAATTTGTTCACTTTCACGCTCAATGGATCTCCCTGCGAGCCATTAAACGATAGAACAAAAATGTAACACATCCAAACCCGAGCACAATATGTGTCAAGAAAGAAAATGAAGATCACTTTCTGGAATAAAAGGTGCATATATAACAGTACAACCTCAAAAATCTAATATCTAAAGTAAAAGTCAATTATCTCCCCTATTTAAGCATGGACATGCAACATTTATCCTATATTTATATATGGAAAATAAGATGCATGACAATTTGATCGAGCTACACGCATAGATGAATAAAGTCCAAGACCTAACGGTAACAGACAAAATGCTACTATCGTGGAGCTTAGCTTTTCAGTTCTTGATAACAAAGTGGCATATTGCATATTATGTCACTAAACATGAATATGATATCCCGACATAAATGCTCCAAATATCATCCTCTTTGCTCACACACAATTTTCACTATCCATTCTTTCTTCGTGGTACCATCTAACTCATACCTTCCTTGATATCAAATGGACTGCAAACAAACGAAAAGGAGAGCAAAGACTAGGAAAATTCTCACTAAAATGAAAGGTAATCACGAAAATGTATTTTTGAATATCATCAATTCACTACCTTGTGATCCAAAGAAAAAGTTCACCGGCCCCTTCTTTCATAACCATTTAGCCAGTGAATAGCTAGCATACATTGAATCCTAATCTTATGCTCTACTTTAGCTAGCCAGTAAATAGCTATCACACCTACATATACGTTCCATCGAGGCATAAATTGAATACAATACGAGTAGCTCACGCCTAATCATTTTCGAATCCTCCTCTAATGCTCTAAACTATATTCTTAGTATATGCAAACCAACACTTTCCCCAGCAACACACCTTCTACAGGAAACATACTCTCAATCAAACATATAACCCAATCTCGCGTAAAATTGCTTCGTGGCATCTCGGAAACAAAATGCCTAATCCACATTCTTCACTAGCAATACCACTGCTATGCAATACATATGGGCATAAATCAGTATCAGATCTTACCACATCTCCATGCAATCAAATTCCCATATCAAAAACTAGATTTGGGATACACCCATTTCGGATTATCAATCCCAAAAGAAGATGAAAACAAAGAAACAGATAAAATTATTAAAATCTCAGGATCTTTTCAACGGAATGCAGATCAAGGAACACATCAACCATAAATATCTCACATGGAACCCCAAGAAATCAGCATTTAGATGATCCAATAACCAAATTCCAGATTACCAACAATCAGTAAACCCCTAAAAAATTCAAATAGAACAATTAGGGAGACCTTTTCGAAGTCTTCGGGAGCAACACCGGGTAGATAGAAGCTCCGGGCATCATCGGAGAAGAGAAGAATGCAGATTACTGCGGGGATCAAAACTGTGCGAATGGATTGAGAGCTCTTCCCATTGCGAAATCAAGCAATCACGCTGTGGTTTCTAGATCTCCAGAGAGGGGGAGAGAGAATGGAAGATGTTATTTATCTGAATTTGAAGATTGTCGGTTGCTGTGGGTAGTTGCACTATCACTTCTCAGCCTAAAACACAGATTGTTTTTCCCTTTAAATAAATAAAGCTGCATTCTTTAGATTATATTAATCTGATTCGTATTTAGCATATAACATAATCTCACATCCCCTTAGGCAAAGAAATCCTCGTTACAAATTTTTAAATAAACTTTTTAGATATGTGATATCATAAACCACAATTAGTCATTACAAATTTTATGAAGAATGGTAGTATGTTGCATGCGAGTAGAAGATCAGAATTAATTCATAGAATGATAACACTCATTTTTAGTACAATTTATTGCAACATAGATTAATTATTACGCATTGAATTGAATATCCATAATAATACAATTTCTTTTTGACGTTTAAACTAGGAATTAAAGAATTTTGGAAATTCAAGTACCTCAAAACATCACTCTCTCTAGTATGTTCTCGAAGGTATGAATGCTGTGTGATGCAGGTGGTTTACCTACTTCCCAAAACCATTAATTCCCATTTCTCTTAATTCAGTTATTTATTTATACTATATCATTCATTTATTATTCTTGATGCTCCATTCAAATTTCATTATGTTTACAGTTGAGATCTCTCATCTCACGTTTGAATTTCACATTTGTATTGCTAGATGGAGTACTACGTCGAGTAAAATTAATTCTCTTCATCCCACTTTTTAGTATCCATTTTTTTTATCATCTCATATTTTGATATTCATTTATATTTTTAATAAAAGTAGGTGGACCCTTACTCCACTTTAATTATTTTAACATTCACACAAAAAATAAGACCCTTATTTCACTTAAAAATTAAAATACACCCAACCACTTTATTAAAACCCGTCCACTCTCAAATGAATACTAAAACTTGAGATAGAGGGATTATGATGTATCTCATCTAATGTATAAGAACATCTTCAATGGACGGTTCTAGCATTGAATCGAGCTGCCCGCCTAGAGTCGCACCACCGTTCGCGCATCGGGCCAGTTCGAAGCAGAGTCGTAGGGGAGAATCGGGTGCGAATGTCTAGAGCCGCACCATCGCTGGCCCACCAGGCCAGTTGGAAGCGGGGCCGTAGGGGAGAATTGGGTGCAAAGGTATTTATGTGGGGCGCGTGCAATGCACTCGCCTCACTTCATTTTTTTTAGTGTAATACATATTATAGAGAAGCTTATACCTTTAGATGTGAGATACATACAAAATCAATTTCATGTAGCTTTTTTTTTAGATTTTAGAGAAACATACACTTTTCGATGTAGGATACAATACAAAATCAATTTCATACAGCTTATCTTTTTATAGTGTATTGCACATTGTAGAGAAGCATACACTTTTCGATGTGGAATACATACAAAATCAACTTAATGTAGCTTCTCTTTTTATAGTGCGCTACACATTGTAGAGAAGCATATACTTTATGATGTGGGATATACAATACAAAACCAAAATTTTCAATTCTTTTAATTTTTTTACTTCATTTTTTATATTATTTTTTTATTTTAAAATTCTAAACCTTTTCAAATCTTTTTAATATAATTTTTTTATTTCAATTATTGTAATTCTAAAACTTTATGTTTGATAAACAAATTTATTTTTGTTAGAGTCAATGTTGACTCTGACAATGTTGGGTTGAATGTTGATAATATTCTGTTGTCAACATTTCGAAATTTGCTTTGAAGCTGAATTTTGACTCTCCATTAGTATTTGTAAATATTTAATCTTTACACTCATTTTACGTTTTATCATTTTTTGGTTGTGGAATAAAGGTTTGTGGTGGTTGACCACATTTTTTTTTTTGATAAATTTATAACATTAAATAAAGAAATTAAAAGGCCGCGCCACATGAGATTCGAACCCAAGATCTTTGGCTTTAGGCATTAACCCCTTATCGCTTGGCCAACACACGCACACAGTTGACCACGTTTTTAATAAGTGGAATGGTGGTTAATCATGGTCCAAAGTAGATTGCAGTTTTTTCCTATTTTTCAGGATCCGTGATCTTTTCAACCAACATTCGTGGCGGGTCGACTGACAATTTTTTGAGAGAGATTGCAGCGATTATAGAGAGCTTCTGGAAGTGGGAAGTGATGTAAACTAACCACGACTTAGAAGTCTATAAAGCAACAAGAAGCCTCTATCATTCGTACATTTTGGAAATGTATTTTCATCGACCTAACATTCGCTCACAGCCAACTCATCATTTGGTTCTGCTGCAAACATGACACCGATTCTTCAAGTATTGCTTTGACGGAAGAGTCTTAGGCAGCCAATCTGTAAAGGCTTACTCTGTATTGACGGGAGGTCAAGGACAAGGACTGAAGATCGAGGACATTGGAGCATAGCAGAATGATTTTTGTTCGATTAACATTAGGTTTTTCGTCTGTTTGCTTTTTGTGTTGAGTCAACATTCTAGTGCAGTTTATAGATAAGTGGATTAATTTTAGGCAGCCAATCTGTAAAGGTTGATCACCAAAGATATCTTATTCTGTACCGTATAATGTTGATGATCAATTGATCATAGTGAATTTAGCCATGAGGCACTCACGAGTTGTATTTATATAATCCGTGAAAAAATTTTCTTGTGTGTTTTTTTGAATCTGTTGCATGTTTTCTTGAATGCTGTCAACATTCTTGCTAACATTACTCTTACGAATTCACAATGTTACTTATGGTAATTCAGGGCATTAAGCTCTTTCAATTTTAAAGTTTAATATTTATTTTAATTATTGTATTTTATTTTGATTAATATAATGTTGAAATTAATTTTTAATGAAATATTATATTCAACAATTGAAGAATTAAAACGAATTAAAATATAAATGAGAAATTTAGAGTAAATGCATTGGAGAGTAGATGCTCTAAGTCGGGGACCCCCTCCTTAGAGGCTGACTTAGAGCCAATGCATTGAGGATGCTCTAAGTTAACTTTTACTCCTTTCGTTCTATTACAAATGTCCCACTTTTCATAATAGGATATCTCATTTCTTTTTTGACAATATATTCTCTCTCCTCTCTATATTTAATATTTAAATAATTTTCACCAATCCACTTTATCTACTAATTATACATTTCTTAATCTTCATGTCCAAAAGTAATTAGACATTTTTAATGGGACGGATGGAGTAATATACAATAACTATACAAAGAATAAAGAAAAAAAAAGTATGAAGAATAAAGCCAAAAATAAAATAGTACTCCCAACTCCAAAAACAAAAAGGGAAAGAAAAAACAAAATTTAGCATATAAAAAATATACTCCAAAAAAAAAAATCTTAGAAATTAACTAACATATTATAATAAAAATAATTGAATATATTGTGAGTGGAGAATGAGTCCCACTTAAAAAGTACTTTTTTCCGTCCCAACATTGATGGTTTATTTCTTTTGGACACGAGTATTTAGGATAACAAAATAATAATGTAAAAATATGTAAAAGCGTGTGAAGGTCATATTATTCGTAATGTAAAATTATTATAAAAATAAAAAATATGCTATTATATTTGGGATAACTCAATAAGAAAAATATTCCATTAATAATAGCACCGAATGAGTAACATTAAGGGTTAATTGCATATAATATCACGAACTTCGACTGAAATCCATTTTCCCCACCATCTTTAAAAATTTCATATTTTATCAAATACTTTAACATTTGTTCAATTTCCCCACAATTTTTTTCTCCCCTCAAATCGGAATCTACGTGGCTGATGATGTGGCTCGCCGGCACACGCCATTCCGGCAAATGCTACGTGGCGTCGATTAGGTTAATTGCATAATTTCATATAATATCACGAACTTTGCCCTAAATTCATTTTCCCCACGATCTTTAAAAATTCAATTTTTTATCAAATACTTTTACATTTGTTCAATTTTCCCATGATTTTTTTCTCCATTATTGTTGTATTGTTGAGCTCATATTGTGAACTTGCCAATAGTAACATGAAACTAGAATCAAAGAGGAAACATAATTCAACCAGTTAGAAGTGCTTAGAACATGTATTGTGCCATTAGTTCCACCAAAAATTCAAACTGCCAATGTTCACCAAAAAACATATTTTTGTCCTATTATATTCATTCCACAACTACTTAGCTAGCTATGGTAGGAATCAACCAATTTGATTAAAAGAACTCAAATATGTGATTCTATCACACCAGTACACCACCAACAATAGACGTATTTTCTGGCGAAGCACCAGGCCAACGACGACGAAGCACAGGCCATCAATCAATAGTAGATGTGGGCGAAGCACCGGCACCAAAAATCAGCGGCAGCAATCGGCGAACACGTTCGAAAGACTAGAAACAAGAAGCAATCAGCGCCAACAGTCGGCGAGCAATGGGCACTACTGGTTTGGAATCGGCGAGCAATCGGCGAAATGAAGCAATCGGTGAGAGGAACCCTTCGACCAAAGGTGGTGGAAAGGAAACAAACAGTTTCTTTCTTCCACCAAAAGAAATTAAAAGCAATAAAGGTTTTTTTTATTATTATTATTTAGTGTTATATATGTAATTTGAAATTGATATATATTCCAGGTTAGAGTTATGTGTAAAATTAAATCTACGTCACTGTTATGTCATTTTTTCGGTCATCGAAAAAAAAATCGTTGGAAAATTGAACAAATGTCAAAGTATTTGATAAAAAATGAAATTTTTAAAGATCGTGGGGAAAATGAATTTTAGGCAAAGTTCGTGATATTATATGCAATTAACCCTAACATTAATAATGCTAATTATTATTTTTTATTATTGATAAATTATACTCCCTCCGTCCGCCAAGATTATGTCACAATTATTATATCGGACGTCTGCCAAAATTACGTCACTTTCCTTTTATGGCAATGGTCCCACCATCCTCTTTAATATTTTATCCTTACTAACACTCTTTATTTACAAAAAAATCAACCCATTATTATTATTGATAAATTATACTCCCTCCGTCTGCCAAGATTATGTCACAAATTATTATATCGGACGTCCGCCAAAATTACGTCACTTTTTTTTTATGGCAATGATCCCACCATCCTCTTTAATATATTATCCTTACTAACACTCTTCATTTACAAAAAATCAACCAAAAATTCAATCTCAACCACACATAAAGAAATTTTGACAGACCACATCATGGTGGATTCGAACCTAAGACCTCATGCCTTGCGCATTGATCACCTACCACTAGGTCAACTCACACATATATTAATAATGATAATTAATTGCATTATGAGTAAAGAAAGAGATCCACGTGATATAAAGTTTTCAAAAAGGAAAATGTTGTGGTTTGTCGGATTGAGAATGTGCGAAATACACAAAGTAAACAACGATCAAGAACACCAAAATTATGTGGTTCGATCTTTCGATCTACGTCCACGGAGTAACCAAGAATTTCACTACTAGATCACTCAAACAATTTACAAGTTACAGTAATGAAAATAAAAAACAAGAAAAATCGAAAGAGTAAGCTATCTAAATCACCAAATAAGAAGCTCAATTTCACTCTCTTTCTATCTCTATTTTGCTAAACAAACTGTAACAAATCAAATCACAATACAGCTGGGAAAGTAAGGAATTTATATGTGAGAGAAGAAGAATGAACCTAGACGCATATTCTGAAAGCAGATACAAGAGCGCAACTTTGAACTCAGCTGAAAACTAACTCCAACTAATTATGATATAACCTTGCTTAGCAGCCCACTTAATGTTCTAATATTACATATTAGTCCTTCAAGTTTATACCACAAGCAGACACACCACAAATCTCCACCTTGTCTGGATGAGAGTAGAAACTCCAGCTCTTTAATAACTACAAGCACAATTATTGAAAACTAACATTACTCTCTTCAAGAAAGTTCATACCAATAAGCATGCAACATTTTTTAAACTTGGCAGGAGATAAAGCTTTTGTAAGCATATCAGAAGCATTTTCATCAGTCGAAATTTTCTTTACCTGCACAGCACCCTTTTCAACAACATCTCTCACAAAATGCATTCTAACATCAATATGCTTCGACCTTTCATGGAAAACCTGGTGTTTGACTAAATGTATAACACTTTGGCTATCACACATAATAGTAACACAATCTTGTTCAATACCCAATTCCTGCAGCATACCTCTTAACCAAATTCCTTTCTTTACAGCTTCGGTGATCGCTATATATTCTGCCTCTGTGGTTGAAAGAGCAACCACAGATTGTAATGTTGATTTCCAACTGATAGCTGATCCATATAAGGAGAAAACAAAACCAGACTGAGATTTTCTGGTATCCACACTACCTGCATAGTCAGAATTAGTAAATCCCAACAAAATAGGCTCAAACTTATGAGCTCCACCTTGAAACAGAATTCCTAAGTCAGCTGTAGCTTTTAGGTATCTGAGAACTCCTTTCAGAGCATGCCAATGATTCTTTCCTGGGTTAGCCATGAATCTGCTAACTACACTTACTACATGAGCAAGGTCTGGTCTGGTACATAACATAAGCATACATTATACTACCCACCACATTTGCATAAGGAATACAGCTCATTTCCTTAATCTCCTCATTAGTCTTAGGACTTTGTTTACTAGACAGTTTAATATGGTTTGCTAAAGGTATGCTAACAGCCTTAGACTCATTCATATTAAACTTAGCTAAGACTTTCTTGATATAGTCAGTTTGAACTAACATTAGACTCTTCTGGGCTCTATTTCTTTTTATGTCCATGCCTAGGATTCTCCTAGCATTACCCAAGTCTTTCATGTCAAACTCAGAGCCTAAAGCTCTCTTAACCTTGTCAATTTCTGAACTAGATCTACCAGCTATAAGCATATCATCTACATATAGCAATAGATACACCATATCAGATTCACTAATCTCCTTAAGATAAACACACCTATCATGGAGAGTCCTTTTAAAACCAATGCTTATCATAAACTCATCAAACCTTTTATTCCATTGTCTAGGACTCTGCTTCAATCCATATAGAGATTTTCTAAGTAAACATACTAGATTCTCACTGCCTAAGACCTCAAACCCCTCAGGTTGGTACATATAGATTGTTTCCTCTAGTTCACCATTTAGAAAAGCAGTCTTTACATCCATCTGCTGCAATTCTAAATCCATTTGAGCAGCAAGAGCAAGAAGGATCCTTATGGAACAGTGTTTTACTACGGGTGAAAAAATCTCATTAAAATCTACACCCTCTTGTTGAGTAAAACCCCTAGCTACCAGTCTAGCTTTGTATCTAATGGTTTCAGATCCCTTATAAACCTCTATTTTCTTCTTATAAAGCCATTTACAACTAACACATTTTTTGTTCTTTGGTTTTTCAACTAAAACCCAGGTTTTGTTTTTCATAAGGGACTCTATTTCCTCTTCCATAGCTTTAATCCAATTATCACTCTCTGCACAACTGATAGCTTCTTTATAATTCCTAGGTTCCCTATAGTTTATCTCTTCGGCAACAGCAAAAGCAAAACTAACATGGTCTGCTTCAGAGAACCTAGCAGGTGGTTTTATGACTCTTCTTACCCTATCTCTAGCAAGATGGTATTCACTAAGATCATCATTATCTTGAATACTATCCTCCACCTCCACCTTAACTCTAGGGATTTGGGTTTTAAGAGCAGATTGGTCTTCTACTTCAGGCAGATCACTGCTCTGATCAGTTTCTACAGAGACTTTTGGGGTCTTGGTTTGGACAATAGGCTGAGCTTTAAAAGGCATAATGTTCTCTTTGAACACAACATCCCTACTTATTAAAGCTTTCCCTTTACCAGGTTCTATACACCACACCTTATACCCCTTAACACCTACAGGATAACCTAGCATAGCACACTTAAGGGCTCTAGGTTCTAGTTTATCTTGCCTAATGTGCATATAGGCTAAACAACCAAAACTCCCGAGGTTTGAGTAATCCACAGGTCTACCAATCCACATTTCTTCAGGTGTTTTGAACTCAATAGCAGCAGAGGGACACCTATTAATCAAATAGGCAGCAGTGGTGACAGCCTCACCCCAAAATTTAGCAGGCATTCCTGAGCTAGATAACATACACCTAACTCTCTCTAGAAGTGTCCTATTCATCCTCTCTACTATCCCATTCTGTTGTGGGTTACCTGGGACTGATTTATGTCTCTTAATCCCTCTATCTTTGCAATAGCTTTGGAATTTTTCTGAGGTGAACTCAAGCCCATTGTCTGTTATAAGACACCTTAGCTTGCATCATTTCTCTGTCTCAACTTCACTGCACCATTCAACAAATTTATCAAACGCATCTGATTTATGTTTTAAAACATACACCCATACCTTTCTTGAGTAATCATTAATTAATGAGATAAAATAGGACCCTCCACCTATAGTGGTGGTTTTAGAGGGCCCCCATAGATCACAATGCACATATTGTAAAGGCATGTTAGATACATGTTTTCCAACAGGATAAGGGAGCTTTTTACTTTTACTAAGAGCACAAGATTCACAGTTATCAAGTTTCACTTCATGAGCTAAATCGATTAAGCCTTGTTTTCTTAGTTCAGTTAGGCCTTTTCACTTACATGCCTTAATCTAGCATGCCATAGCTCAATTTCAGAAGTGGATATGTTCTCTGACTCACCCACTACAGTATCAGCAAGAAGATGATATAGTGTATGTTTTCTTATACCTGTCATAACAACTTTGGTTCCTTTTAATACATGCAGATAGTTCTCAAAATATTTAAACTCATATCCCTTCATTTGCAAGGAACCAAGAGATATTAAATTTCTTTTGAGACTAGGGATATACCTCACTTCTGTCAAGAGTCTTACTGAATTATCATATAGCTTTAGTTTCACAGATCCAATGCCCTTTACAGGACATACTTGATTGTTCCCTAGAACCACAGATCCAAGCTCCTTCATCTGCAAATCAGAAAACCAAGTTTTATCAGGGCACATATGAAAAGAACACCCTGAGTCAAGAATCCAATCAGTGTCAGTTTTTGTAGAAGTAGTATTTAAAGCTTCAGCTTCTTGGAACTGCTCTGCAATGTCTACTGCATCTAATTGACCCTTCTGTGATTGCTTCCTTTTCCAACTGTAGCAATCCTTTTTAATATGCCCTGTCTTCTTGCAGTAATGGCATTTTCTGGTTTCTTTTTCCTCATCTTCCTTCTGCTTCCCCTGTCCAGCTTTCTTGCCATCCTTCCATGGCTTCTTGGATTTTTGCTTGTTGAATTTTCCTTTGATGTTGAGACTTTCACTTGCAGCTTCTTGCTTATTCTCAGATGCCTTATGTAGTTCTTTAGATCTTAGGGCATTCATGACTTCCTCTAGAGATATGGAAGTCTCTCTGCCATACAACATGGCATCTCTCATATTGTCGAAAGACTTGGGTAAAGCATTGAGCAGTAAGATTGCTTTATCTTCATCTTCCAATTCCACCTCAATATCAGCCAAGTCGTCAATGGCTTTATTGAATTCATCGAGTTGATCTAAGATATTCTTCTCCTCTGAAATCTTGTAAGAGTAGAGCCTTCTCTTCATGTAGAGTCGGTTTGCCAAGGACTTAGTCATGTAGAGGCTTTCCAGCTTAGCCCATACATCTGCTGCAGTTGATTCTCTAAACACCTCCCTCAGGACCTTATCACCTAGGCATATGATGATCGTGCTGTGTGGCCTTCTGCAACATTTCCTCATGTTTCACCTTGCTCTCTCCCTCTTTGGGTGCTTTCTTCGGCTTCAAAGCATTTGCTAGACCTTGTTGGACAAGAATGGCTCTCATCTTTAGTCTCCACAAAGAGAAGTCATTCTTTCCTGTGAACTTCTCAGTATCGTACTTAGCAGTTGCCATCATAGCTCTTTTTCACCAAGAACTATTAAAGATTACACCGCCTGATCTTTACCTAATCGAAACCAGTAACTCCGACAGATTCTGCGTCGATCTCCTCCTTCCCACAGACGGCGCCACTTGTTGTGGTTTGTCGGATTGAGAATGTGCGAAATACACAAAGTAAACAACGATCAAGAACACCAAAATTACGTGGTTCGATCTTTCGATCTACATCCACGGAGTAACCAAGAATTTCACTACTAGATCACTCAAACAATTTACAAGTTACAGTAATGAAAATAAAAAACAAGAAAAACCGAAAGAGTAAGCTATCTAAATCACCAAATAAGAAGCTCAATTTCACTCTCTTTCTATCTCTATTTTGCTAAACAAACTGTAACAAATCAAATCACAATACAGCTGGGAAAGTAAGGAATTTATATGTGAGAGAAGAAGAATGAACCTAGACGCATATTCTGAAAGCAGATACAAGAGCGCAACTTTGAACTCATCTGAAAACTAACTCCAACTAATTCTGATATAACCTTGCTTAGCAGCCCACTTAATGTTCTAATATTGCATATTAGTCCTTCAAGTTTATACCACAAGCAGACACACCACAGAAAACAATAATTTTTGTGAACGTATCAAAATAACAAAAAAATCTAGTACTCCCCCCGTCCACGAAATGAGTACCCATTTCCCTTTTTGGCAAGTGTACCCCACACATCTCTTTAATTAATACACTCAAAAAGTGGAACCCTTAAACTATTCACACTACACTTCATACATTTCTTAAAACCCGTGCCGTCCACAAATGAGTACTCATTTCGTGGACGGAGGGAGTATTTTTTTTGGAGATGAACGAAGTATTAATCAAAAAGCGAGGGGCAGACCTGCAATTAGTGAAGACTGTTAGAGACTGTGCCTGTAGCTCTCTTTTCTTCTCCAAACCCCATTTTCAAAAACCAATTAGCCGCAACAGAAGCTCCGAAAATACAACCCAGATTCATTCTTCTTCGGAAAATGCAGAAGCTGAAAATTCTGGTGCCACTGAGCCGTTGTTTACACAGAAATGGCGCTGTTTCTCGGTCAGGAAGAAGCTTTTCCGCTCTCCCTAATTATACCCAACACGATTATCTCCAACAAGACGAGGCCAGTTTCTTCAACCTTGATTTTATAGTTATTTTATGTGTTTATAGTTCCCATTTATCTCGAGTTTCTTTGTATTTGTAAACTGTATATGTTTCTGGGAGGAGCCCTGTTGAGATTTCACTTAGATAATCAAGAAATTCTTGTATATCAGTTGGTATATGCTGAGAATCTGTATAAATTTACGTCTGGCTTATTTAAAGAATGAGTTTTGAAGGAACCCTTTTTGTACTCGATTCCAAATAGCAGGTGTTAGTGGAAGGAAGGGCGAATTCAAGGGCTGCCATTTTGAATAGACCGACCGCACTCAATGCCCTCACGGCGCACATGGTTAATGTCATGCTGAATTTTCTGCCTTCTGATTTAAGGGCGTTTACTTTTAGCATAGATAGATAAAATTGTAGTACAAGCTAATCAATTGTTTACTAAGATGGATTGAAACTTTGGGATATCTGAAGGTCCTTGATAATTCCTATCTTATGAGCTAATTTTTCTTGGATCATATCCCATTTAAAGGGTGAGATTGGAGAAATCCTAGTGACTAGGATAAAAATACTCAATCATGTATCTTATCAATCATGAAAAGTATACACCTCCCTAGTGTTATTATGTTGTCGTTATATCTGATTGTTACGTGCTGCATATAAGGAATTGTAGTTTCATGTTTATTTAAGGCAGCTTCTTTTGAAGATTATTTGATTTTAAACTTGGGGACTGTTTGTGGAAATGTTAATAAGATTGTATTGATTGCAATAGCTTGTTTTAATGCTAGGCTACTCGGTTAAATAAACTATATGACTCTTGGGAGGAAAACTCGAGTATAGGATTTGTCCTAATGAAGGTAACTGATTGCTTACTATTCCGCTTCCATTATATCATGACCTGCCTCCCCCATTTGAAGTTTTTTCTTTTTCTTAAAGGGAAGTGGTGATAGAGCATTCTGCTCTGGCACCGATGTGGTTGATTTGTATCGGCTGCTTGATGAAGGTTGGTCCTCGTGCGGATTGCTGTTTTTGTATTTAGTTAGAGTATCTTGAACTTTCTGAATGGATCGATTAGGTTATAATCTGTTCTGGATTTGCATATGGTACTAGTGTTTTTATGAATCATAGAAGTCTCAAGTCTGGTAATGATTCATCTGATGTTTTCGCAGAGATTTTACTTGATTTGAATTGATTCGCAGGGAAAACTGAGGAATGCAAAGAATTCTTCCAGAGTCTGTACAAGTTTGTCTATGTTCTGGGAACATATCTCAAGCCACACGTGAGTTCGCTACCTACATTTTTTTCTAAGTGAGAATCCTACGTAAAAGTTATTTTTCTCTTCAAATATGAAGTATATGCTGAGTGGTCATGTATACTCTGTATACTTCTACCGTCAATCTTGTAGATAGAATAAGATGGTTTAGTGCTCTCGACTATGAGTCAAGCACGCGATACATTCATAACCTATACAGTAATGGGACCAGAGTGGCAATTCATTGTATTCCGTATGGATTCGAAAATGTAAATAGAATATGTACTGTCTGTGAAAGTCATGTCGTATCCAAAGTTCATGAGTGAAGCACACAGAGATGGCCCTTAAGAAGTTTAACTAGTGGTTGATTACAAAGTTTTCAGTATATTCTGATAAATAATTGGGTATTGATGGTATCGATTTCCTCCCCAAAATACTGGGGTTTTTATAATCACGTTACCTTCGGCATGATGTTGTCCTAAAGTTTGTCAAATCACATGTCTTGGCAAAGTGGAAATGCTCATGTGATTATTCAAATCATAGTACTTTTATGTTTATTAATAGAATTAATAACTGGGGTTCTTTTTTTCTTTATAAATTGAAGGAAAACTTAATTCAGCTAAATGATTTCTCATTAACTTTTCTTTGTTAGGTGGCTATAATGGATGGTTTTGTGATGGGAGGCGGGGCAGGTATTTCACTTCCCGGGATGTTCCGCGTTGTAACTGATAGAACTGTATGAAACTGCTCCCTGAATGGATTTCCTGACTAAACTACTTTCGGCTTCAGTTATTTGTTTACAATCCCAACTGAAATTAGGACAGTCAAGATAGAAGTATTAGTGTTCTTCTTACTGTTTCTTTCTTTGTTCATTTGTATTTTCTTTCTTCAAGAACTTCCATTTTAGGGTTTTAATGTTGAGTCGACTCTCCTTATTTAAGGTCAACCCAAGTAGATTTAAATTTAGCCAGAAAAACGAAGAGCATTGTCACGAATATGCCTTAGGCCCATAGTCTGTAATGGCTATTAGTAAAGAAATTACCTTCCTTGCTGAATATATGTCTTTGTCATCAGCCTTTGGATGCAATTAGGTTGCTTGTCTGATTGTTTTTGATATGCATGTTAATGATATACATGGGGTTCCTTTTGTTGAGACTTGATCCTTTTATAAGTTGGAATTTCATTTACTCAGTCGATAACCGGAAGTTTTATTGATTCTGCAAAAGATTTATTGGATTGCATTTGATTTTTAAAAAATATTTCTTCCATAAATCACACCTAGTTAAATTACTATATTAGTGCTTACGGTGGCAAGCCCGAAGCATAAGATGACATGGCCGGTACTCCCGAACAGTAAACAAGAAATGTATCGTGTAGGCTGTAGGCATGATAAACTCTAGCATCAGTTTATAAATTGTTTATTGATGAATCACAGGTCTTCTCGAGTCCGGAGGTTCAAATAGGTTTTCATCCTGATGCAGGGGCTTCATATTATCTCTCTCGCCTCCCCGGCTATCTAGGTATGACTGGAAAAGATAAAGTTTGAGGTTTGATTATATTTCATGAATCTTAAAGTTGATATCAAAGAAGTCATTAAGAGATTCTAAGGTTTGAAAGATTTATGTTTTGCCGGTATCTTGATTGATGCTCCTGAAATATTTTACTTAGTTTTGTTAATTTTTGAACGCGATGATCCCTTGAAGAATTTGTTATGATGGATGCTAAGAAAATAATGTATTAATGATGACTTTCTCTACACAGGAGAATATTTAGCTCTTACAGGAGAAAAGCTAAATGGTGCTGAAATGATGGCCTGTGGTCTCGCCACTCACTACTCACTGAAGGAAGTTAGTCGTCCACAGCACGCCTACAGCTCGTTTCTTAGTTTAGTTTCAATTTAAAAGCATCTTCTCTAATTCCACTCCCCCTTTACAGAAGCTTCCTTGGATTGAAGAGCGTCTTGGTAGTTTAATAACTGACGCCCCTTCAGTCATCGAATCTTCTCTTGCTCAATATGGCACTTTAGTCTACCCAGACGAGAGGAGTGTGCTTCACAAGTAATACTTTTCATTCATGCCACACTTTTTAACAAACGGTTAAATATCAACTATTTTTTAAAGATCCTGTCTATTGAGCCCCTACTTTATTTTCGTGATTCAGGATTGAAACGATTGACTCCTTATTCTGCCATGATACAGTGGAGGAAATTGTTGAAGCTCTGGTAAGTTGCCTATTTGAGGCGTGGATTTCTTTTCGGTCGATCTTATGTGCATTTTTTAACATGGCTTTGTGATGATATTAATTATGAATAATCTCTCATCAACATGGAATCTATGGCCTGATCACCACATTGTGAAATCCAAGCTGCCATGAATGCAGATAAAACCGACACTCGTATATTTCAAAAACACATGCCTGTCCCATCATTTTTCTTTGTCAATGTGCTTATTGTTGGAAACACAAAATCTTTAGGGCTACTTATTTTCACTTTGCAGGAAAACGGGGCAGCGGAATCTGGCGATACATGGTGTACCGACATGCTTAAAAAAATCAAAGAGGCTCCTCCGTTGAGCTCAAAAGTTGCTCTGCAATCAGTAAGTCTGAGAATTTCTACCCCTGAGAAGTCTATTTGAATTGCTTACATGCTCCATAATCTGACCGTCCCCATCCGTGCTAAATCCCAAGATTCGAGAAGGTAGATTTGAAACTCTTGACCAGTGCCTCGCCAGGGAGTACCGTGCATCCCTCAGATTCATATCCAAAGAGGTCTCAAATGATTTCAGCGAGGTATGGCCTCTCAATTGGTGCGCGATGTGGATTAGTTTTGGTTCAATGTTCAACACTTGTTTATATACCACATTTTTTTTCCTCCTCTTGTAGGGCGTACGTGCAAGATTGATCGACAAGGACTTCGCCCCTAAGGTATGTGTTCAATGTGTCAAGTAAATCTCTTTGGATAGAAAACTTGTTTGATAAAAATAATAAGTACAAGCCAATCCACCCCGTACTCTGATGGATCGAACAATTTTGAGCTTGTTCGATCATTTCATCCTTAAATACTCAAAAGCACCCAAAGTAAATGTCTCCTGGCGAAAAAAATAATAATAACCAACTATGGTACCTGAAAATTTCAGTGGGGCCCGTCTAAGCTGGAGGAGGTAAGCGATGACATGGTCGCCTTCTTCTTCTCACCTCTCAGTGAAGTCGAACCGGAGCTGAACTTGCCCGTTGCAGTACGAGAGCCTGACGTGTGAAAGACAAAACATGATTTTGCAGATGAGATTAGAGGGTTTTATAGCTTTTTTTGCTCTGTGCCAAGTCTGATTTATATTCCTCTTCTGTTACAACTTTTTGGGATTTTCAGAAGTGTGTTGATTGACAGGCTTATATATGTGTTTGGAGCTAAAACCTGATAAATAGTAGCAGCAGATGTAAAAGGTTGTTCAATCAAGCAGAGACCAAGCTTCTTCTGCATTGGGTATAATAATTAGTTTTACACATTTTTTCATTTTTGGTGTTAGCCTTTTCAAGATTTCAATTATATTAGTCATTAGATAGCAAATACATATAGATGGTGAATTGAAAATTTGAGTTGAATAAAGATAAGATTCATATATCTCAAACTGGAGACATAGGATGTGCTCTTTGGTGGATAAATTTATCATGAGAAAATGAGAGATAATAAAAATGTATGCCTTTAAATGTCTCATTTCTTTTATCTCATTTTCTATAAAAGAGAAGCTCACCATTTTTTGTTCTTTCTTTTCACTTCAAGGAAGCATAATATTATCACTCTAAAAATGAAGTGATAATATTATCCCTTGTTTATTTTGATAAATTGAAATTTTAGAATATCTCAAGATCAAGTACATTGAAAGCATGTAAAGATATGTCTAGACGTTTTTCTAAAAAGTTATTTCATCTTCTAAAAAAATAAATTAATTTTCATTATTAATACATAACATTTTAATTTAACTTGAAGATTGATTCAAATTCAACATTGAAAATTAATTAAGAAATAGAATTGGAATAAAAAATGACATAATTTTAACTAACTAGTATAACAAATTAATGTAAAATGTTAGGCCATTAACATAGATACTACAATTATTAAAATAATATATTATATTCCTTTTTTTTATATATTATATGCATATATAATAAAAAAATTCAAAATTTGGGAGCGGGCTTCAGTCCCTGGAGCCAGGAATTAAGTTGGGGGGGGGGGGGGGGGGGCTGTGCGGGGGTTCGGGGGCGACAGTCCCCGAAATTTTTTTTTTGGGCATTCTGTATATTTAAGGTATTTTTTTTATTAAAATACGAGCATAATGCTAATAATAACGAACAATATTTTAATAGATTATATAGTTTCAATATATCATAAAACTTTTTTTGGACATTCCGTATATTTAAGATATTTTTTATTAAAAGGCAAGCATAATAATAATAATAACAAACAACATGTTCATAGATTATATATTTTCTATATATTACAAATTAGTTTCAATACATTATAATTTTTTTTAGCATTTCATACATATTAGGCATTTTTTTATTAAAAGACAAGTATAATAGTAATAATAACAAACAATATTTCATAGATTATATAGTTTTAAATAATAGAATTATCCTTAAATTAAGTATATAGGAGAGAATATAATAACCAAATACTCTTTTACAAAACAAAATTATTTTATAATAGGTATAAACATATATTTATATATATTTTAAAAAAAAAACTCAAAATTTGGGAAGGGGCTCTAGCCCCCCTGCCTCCGTCCCTGCCTGGAGCCGTCACTAGGTATTTATATCTTAAATTTTTAATCCATTCCAATAAATACTCAATCCGTCCCACAAATCTTGACACGTTTGGTTTTGACACGAGAATTAAGGAGTTGTAGATTATTGTTTTAAGTGTAGTTAATAAAATATAAAAGTGATAAAGTAAGAAAGAGAAAGTAATAAAAGTGATAAAATAGGAGAGATAATGTAATAATTATTACCTTATTTGGAAATGTGTCAAGATTCGTGGAACGGCCCAAAAAGAAAAACCCGTCAAGATTCGTGGGACGGAGGGAAGTAAAAGAATTAAAAAGGAATTATATTAAATTTATCTGTGTAAACTAATCTGCAATAATAAATTTAGTGTAAATATATTAATTTTCGTCCCTTTAGTTTCCATAAATTTATTATTGAAGTCTCGTAACAAAATTAATTTAAACAGTGATTATATTATACCGTCTAAATAGATGCATGAGACACTGGATTGATTAATTAATTACTGAGATCAAGGTTACACATGCAAGTACGTGAAGATGTCACGAAATTAAAATAAAATTTGTTTAGTCCGGACATGAAATAATTGTGCAGACGGCACGCCATATTCGAACTACGCTGCCTCCTCTGCTTTTATAATTATTTTGGTTGTGAATTCGTGGGTATTTGCAAAAATTTTATATGCAAGGGTAAAATGGTAAATGTGGGTATTTTTTAAAGTTTTTATATTAGTGGGTAAAATTTATTTTTACTATATAAAAGTGGCTATTTTCAAAATCCACTCTTTTTAATATCTATCTTTTTTGCTTTTTTTTTTACATTTATTTATTTCTGAGTTATTTCAAAGTAAATTTATTGAGAGAGAGAGAGAGAATGCTATATATGGGAATATGCCATTTTAATGAACAAATCAACATTCCATATTTCGGCTAATTTTGGAAGGAGCGAGGTTTTTAACATATTAAATAGATACGTTTGTTAATGAGTTTTATTGGTTTATTCAGCTAATTTATTGATTTATTCATTATTCTACACTTTTTCAAAATATAGTATTCTCCATATAGAATCACTTTTTGGAGAGATTCAAGTAAGAACCATTAAATAAAATAATAATGGAGAATCATTTTCCGCATTCGATCATTAAGATCTATGGTGGATGCATAATCTTGATGGATGAATGCAGCACATCAGTTCGAATCCTGAAGGGAGCGATTTTTTTTCTTTTTTAGTGCAGTATATTTAGCAACAAGTGCATTTATTTTTACAGCAGATGCAATAATTTTAATGATTCTCACGTTCTTATAAAAATTATAATTTTCACTAGAACTATACCTTATATATATCAAAACAAAATTGAAGACTCTTCACAAAATTAATTTAAACAGTAAAATGTTTGGTACGCAATATGGGATAAGATGTCTTTTACTATATGTCATATTAATATCATGTTTGGTAAAATGTATTAAAAAATATATAAAATATAATATGTACGATCGATGTATTAAGATTATATAAAGTAATTAATAGTTATAATTAGGATTTGTATTAATTATACCACCTTCGTAGGTGATATACAGAATCCCTCAAATTAGTATAATATTTTCGTATTTTTAATTTATAAGGGGGTCGTGTGTTTCGTATTACTTATTACCAAACAAGATATTAAAATGTCATAAATATATCATGGGTTGGTCTCCTGTGCGGTTGACCGCATGGGATGCGGTGGGTTACTTTTAATTCATAAGATATACACTTGTTCACACAAATGTATACTTATGTAGTAGTACAAGTTTTCATGAATAAAAATAATAATTATCGTGAATAAATGTAATAATTTAGAAATATTACATTTTATTGTAACAATAATTACGTTTTGTTACGATAATAATTACTTGACCAAACAGTTAGGAATAACAGTATTAACAAGTGAAAATAATTGAAAGTAAAAGCTCTTATGAATAAAAGTAAATATATATTATTGTGAAGAAATGTAATATTTCAAATCCGTCGCATTCCATGCGATCAACCGCACAGGAGAATTTGTGATATATTATACACCTTAATCACTCGTACTAAGCTAGTCTTAATTATACTAAACCGCATCTAAATAGATGCACAAGACACTCGATTCATGCATGCATGCACGTGAATTTATGCTAGATGTCGCGAAATTAAATAAATTTTTGTTTTGTCCAGACATTAAATAATTGTACAGACAGCACGCCATTGTTGAACTACTTAATTATACTAGCTCCTCTGCTTTTATAAGATGTTTTGGCTATTTGAACAAGAATAAAAAAAATAAAAAATCAATTGCTACCTAGTTTTGGTTATAAAACATTTATTGAAAACTACTCTCCAACTTCCTACAAAAGTAAGATACCATCCCTAAATCTATTTTATGCTCTCATGTCATCTGGTATACTATGCTTGATGTTTCACTTTGTGTCTTCTTTTTAATTTTTATTTATTTATATATTATATATTTTTTTCTAATTTTAATTTTGTATGTTTTAATTTAATTTTATGATTATTAACAAGGGTATATTTCATCTAATTAGGATATATAATTATTTTTTATCATTAAATTTCATCTTTATTAACTAATAATAAGTGGATAAATTAAATTCAAAGTTACAGTATATACCTTTTTTAAAATTTTAACTTTTTGGAGTAAAAATTTAAATATAATTCATAATATTATAATAAACTTTACTTTTATAAAAAATATTATTAAAATAGTAAATATAAGAGTGAAACATAGTAGCACACGTAAAATTATCAGACACTAAATCTCATTCTCTCATGTCACATACCCATCATGGGGCACGCGCTTCCGCAATTTTTCATTTTTTATTTTTACTAAGTATATATTTATATATTCGTACATATATTTAAATAAAGTACATACAAATAAGCAACCCTTTAAACCCCCAATTCCTAATAAATTACGCATTACCCTAGCCCCAGGTCTCCTTCAAATACATTAATACTTTTATTCTCTATATCTGAAATCCCAATACATTTAATCGCACCTATCATCAAGTCTGAACAATATTTTTTATATTTTATATTGGGACGTCCCTGAAAAATTTGGTCTTTCTTTATTTAGAAATGACCCCATAAATATTTTCTCTCATTATTTATAAAAGGGTGTGAGACTCAATCTCTATTTAAACACATTTATCATACTTTTTCTTAGAACTTGTGTCATTTCTTTTGCTCCACAAGTTTTAGGGATGGAGGGAGTATATAATATTTTTAATATATTACAATCATGCTTCTACATGATAATGCTTTTTCAAAGTATCACAATCATGCTTTTATATGATACTGTTCCCACGCTTTACATATACATCGTTTATCTGATATTCACTACAAGAAAAAATGGCTATTACTACATAGTTTTGGCGACACAAAACTTTGGATGTCATAATAAAACCTCTATTGTGACATCAACTTTTTTATGATTCATTGTTGAATATTTATTAATAACTATTGCTACACCAAATACTATATGTGGTAATACTAATCTTATTACAACATTATATAATGTTGTATACATGTATTATAAGCTATTGCGCCACACAATATTTTATGTTGTAATACATATATAATTATGACATGATAAAATGTTGCTAAATTAATTTTGTGGGAGAATAACTTAATATTTTATTTTAATAAAATTATGACTTATTCCGTCTACATTTTAGATAGATAGCAATTAATGGTTGGGATACATTTTCTTATACAGCACATATGCATGGTTCAATGTATAATATAAATTATTATAATATATATATATATATATATATATATATAAGCTATTTAAGATATACTTGTATTTTATGATAAATTAAATTAAATAAATTATTTATTGGTTGATTGACTTTAATTGTATAGTTATAAATTCTAAATAACTTATGAAAGTATCAGATATAAATACTAAATTTGTGTTAGTTAAAACTCATCTTGCAAAATGACGATGTTCCGATTTCCTTTTCAAGTTCTAATTATAGACCAAGCATTTTAATTCATTTTCCCCTTATATTTTCTTTAGAACCCCTTTATAACTTATTTATTTATTTATTGTTATTTTTTCAATTACAGAAACAAAACAAATACTTATTACAGCAACATTTCCCACCAAAGATTGAAAAATAAAACAAATAGTATTACAATAATCTCTTTTATTTTAATAATTAATTTAACAAAAATAATTAACAGATAGAAAAACCTCCAGCGACAACATTTCCCACCGAGTTTTTATTTTGTCAAAAGCTTCCCACCATGTTTCAAAAACAAAACAAAAAATCTTCCCACCATTCCCACGAAAAATTCCAAATATTACGACAACTTATTTGATATTTCGCTCCAAAATCACAAAAATCCTCTAGAAATTACACCAGCAGTTTTCATACCTCTTTGAATTCTCCCATTGATGTGAATAATCAATGGTTCCGCCAGTATACTATCCTCGACATGCCGTGAACCGCCATAAAATTGCCATTGTTGTGCTCGCACCCGCCGCGCTCGGAAGTCATCTCCGTAGGTATGATTCCTCCAAAATCACCCATATGATAGGATGCTTACTTTTCTCATGCTGATGTGCTCTATAAAATTCTGATAATTTAAGTTCAATTAGTTTTTAATTGCTGGTCTTCTTCTTGTCAACCATCAATTTCGACGGTGAAAGGTAAGACTTTGATAGGGCTCTACTATTCTCATTTATCCGATTTTGATTGAATATATGATATTTTCAATTCAATCTGCTAGGTTTTTGAATTGCCTATATACTTTCGTTCAGGCATAAATTCGAGGGCACCGACGCGGCGATGTAAGGTTTATACTCTTCTTATTCCTACATTTTTTTTATTAAAAAAATGATATCTCCTGTCTGCAGCCATCAATTTTGTCTTCAATCCGTAGGCATATGTGATATACGATTTGGACTACCCTTTTGTTTTTCTCTAGTTACCAATCTTCTCTCAATCGTTGAATGGATACTTTAGGGTATATAGTGGTGTCTTGAATGTCTGACTTGCCTTGTTTTTAAGCTATTGAAACTTCCAATTGGAACATTTTTTAGGTCAAGAAGATCTATGTCTATTAATGTCTTGATATTGGATGTACAGGTTGATAAAGTCTCAGTCCAATTGTTAATAAGTTCAGGATAGTGCTCGTGTATACGTTTCTCTATGCAATGGCTACCTTCCACCAAATTTGTACTTGATTTTCCCCCTGCATGTTTGATTAATTTTGTTAGGCGGTGGAAGTAATTACTTACTTTTCTAGCTAGATTGTTGAACTATGCATTTCTAATTACTCTTGTTTTTCCTGTTTCTCTAAACGACTTGTTATGTTGGTGCAGGTACTCAATCTTGCTTATACAACTACTTTGTCATCAAGCACATACAACTCAGCCGCTCTATAAAGAGCGCTCTACAAAGAGTGAAGTAAGCATTGAAAATTAATTTTAAACCACGTTGGACCACTAATATTTTATGGCATGATACAATGTAATATTAGATGACAACTTTTCTTGATGTAGTTGCAGGGTATGGCTACTAAATCCGAAGGCGTAAATAGAGCAACTTGAGCTTATCAACGAATATATATTATATGTTATTTTTTACCTCCCCCCCTGTTTTGATTCTTTTGTTAGATCTTTTCTATTTAGTGCAAATATACTTCTATGCATCTATTTCCACCTCTAAGAGTGTCATTTGCTAATTCATCTCGCTTAAAGGCATTTGAATAAGCTGCCATGTGAACATCCGTTTATTTGACGATTGAGTTTGAAATTGTTAATTGTTTGCACCTGCTGTCATTGGATGCACGTTGAAAGGGCTTGTTAGCCTCAAGTAGATGGCTATAGTTTGCATGCGATCTTGATTATATAGTTTCTCATTGAAAGGGCTTGTTAGCCTCAGGAGGACGAAGTGAGAGTCTGTTGAGTGCTCTGCAGTTTGATGGTGTTTCTTTAAATTGTTGTTTACGAATCTAACCATAACTTCTTTTTCTTTGCAGTTACATGATCAGCGTCAAGCATCTAAAGCTGAGGGTGAGCGATCTCTCTTATTTATTCCAGTTACATACATATATTTGTCATTTCCTTCTTTTTAATTAGTTGTAGCTTTCTTTTATTGGATGAGTTTTTTAAATTTTTGTAGGATTTATAAGAGTTGTTGAATTGACATTTTTTCATTGAATGACACAATTCTGGCCTCATTTTTCTTTTGCTTTGGTTTATATTTTGTTCTATATACTTGATTTGTTCCGTGTTATTCATCTTTGTGTTTATTAAGATCGAGTGATTACATTTTCAGGTCCAAACTCATTAAATAAAGAAAGTGTTCTAATGTCGAATTATCCGCAAATGCTATTGTGTTTGATCCATCACGTATATTACCCAAAGATCAGGATAAAGGAAGCTTCTTCGACGAGTTATCAGAAGGTACAGGTCCTGAAGCACAAGATGCACTAGTCTCTGTTCTTCGGATCAGTAGTTCTGCATCATTTGTTTCTGCTCATGGAAGAGGTACTTCAACTTCTGATGGCCGTGGATTGTCTCCTAGTTCATCTGTTGATTCATTGTCTTCAAAGAAGTCAACACTTAATCCACATGCTAATTAAGGTGAAGTACATGTTTAAAAAATTTGATGCATGCCATTCATAATTTAGTGTCATCTTGTAGTGCATTAGATTTACATGCTTAATTTATCTTTTCCTATCTTACTTACTCGTTTTCATATTCTTTCAGGAATTTAAATTAAATGCAAATGCTAAGAGCTCCGTCCCATTTCAGATGTATAGGCCATCGTCAGTTGTTGCAGATATTTCCTTCAAGTTTTTCTACATGGGAGATTTCTGCTAATGTTAGAAATTTCAAGGAAATTTATGTTTTAGCTATAACTTGTGATTACTCCAATTTTTCCCTAGAGTATGATTCAGTTATTACTTTGTTAATAGTTAGTTGTGTCAAGCACTTTGACTTTTAATTGTAATTTTAAATAATTTCATATTATAAAAAGTAGAATATATTTATTTAGATATTCTATGTGTTTCAATTACTTTTATTTCCTGAAGTTTTGTAGCAATGAATGTATTTGATGCCAATAGATTGAATAATATGTGAATATATAAAAATTCGCATTTTAAAATTATTAGCATAACTTCAAATTATTGAGGACACAAGAAAATGGCGTAATAAAGTATTTATTTGGACAAAAAGAGATGTCGTAATAATTTGCTCCAACATAAATCAATGTCGCATTAGGTATTTAAAGTCTGTGTAATTTTTATCTATTACGACATTCTAGAGTGTCCTAATACCTAATAATGCTTTAGCTACACTCTAACACGCGACACCATTTTTCAATGTGGAGAAAACTTAGATGTTGCAATAAGATATTTATTGGGACATATTTACGTGTCCCTTTAGCCCTTTTTTGTTGTAGTGATTGTTCAACTGTTTAAATATGTTTTAGAAATTACGTGAATTTGGTTGGTGTATATATTAGTTTTAGTTAAAGAATTTTTACTGGGAGTCAATAAAGTTTTTTTTGACGGGGGCAGAGTACAAAGTTTAACTCTCCATAAATCACCAAAGAATTTTACGGACATATTTTCGATTAATATAGAAATCTCAAAACCAAGAGCTGATTATTATTATTAATTTAAAAACCATGCGACGAATGACTCGAATTAAGGACCTCAAGTCTTGGGTATTGATCTCCTGCCGCTAGGCCAACACACGCACACACCAAGAGCTAATTATTCATTATACGACGTGGCGACTACAAACAAATTGTGTTTTCTTGAAGATGCTAAGCCAACATTTTCAATCATGTCCAAATCTTCGACTCTAACACCTTCTGGAAGCTTCCAATCGAAGTTGTAGAGTAGCTGGGCTAGAGCCAACTCTACAGAAGCCAAAGCAAATGTCATTCCAGGACACATTCTTCTTCCAGTACCGAATGGCAACAGATGAAAATCAGCACCTATAAAATCCACGGTTTGATTGTGGAATCTCTCGGGCTCAAACTCTTCCGGATCTTTCCAGAACCTTGGATCTCTTTGCATCGCCCAAATGTTCACCAGCACCCTTTCTCCAGCAGGTATGGTGTATCCATTGATCACGTGTTCCTTGTTGGAAGCTCTCGGCAGCATTGGAGCTGGAGGGTGTAGCCTCAGAGACTCTTTGATCACCATTTTTAAATATTTCAAGTTATGAATGACGGCGTCGTATTGATCAGGACTGCTTCCTTTCAAGGCTTGTCTTACTTCAGCTTGTGCCTTGTCCATCACTCGAGGGTTCCTTATCAGTTCTACCATCGTCCAATCAATAGTTGTCGCTGTGGTTTCTGTCCCTCCAGCGAACATATCCTGCACAGTAATATATTTCACTATTCAATACAAATCCTTTTTTTTTGTTTATCTAATCGAATTGATTCAATTCCTCTTCTCTTTTCGTGCTAACAATTTTTACATACTTCTAACCATTTATTTAGGTTGTAAACGATTGAAGTTTAGTATACAATAATGAGATATGACAATGAGAATTTGATATAGATAAAAGTGGAAATCATCCAAACTTTGTGTATTTTGGGGCAACATTTTAATAAATTGTACGAATAAATAAAATTGGAGTGAAGGTATGAAGACTTACATACAAAACAGCTTTGATATTGTGGTTAGCGATGGGAAACTGGAGCTGCTCTTCCGCTTTAACCCTCAGAAAAACATCAACCAAATCCTCACCGCCAAATTCACCGTTCCCGGACCTCCGCCCCCGATTCTCCGGCGCCGCCGCCAGCTTCGCCAGATTCTCCCTATGCTGATCAATTACATCATCCAGAATCACATCGAGCTTCCACCGCATCGTCTTGAGCCTCCGCTTCGTCCAGCTCAACGCGCCGACGATCCTGGACGACGGGAACAGATCTGCGATCTCAAACCCTCCGGCCATCGTCAGCGTCTCCATCATCAGCTTGATCAACGCCTCGTTGTCCCTGCAGACGCCGCCAAACGCGGCGCGGCTGGTGATGGAGCTGGAGAAGGAGTAGATCCTCTCCGTTAGGTTCACGGAGCTTCCAGAAGATTCCCGCAGGGAATCGAGCAAGCGAGCGGCCTCGTCTCTTCTGATGGATTGGAAGGAGCGCACAATTCTATGGCTGAGAAGCTCGTTGACGCAGATCTTCCGCATCTGCCGCCAGTAGTCGCCGTAGGGGCAGAAGGCGATGTCGCTGTAGTTGTACCACATGATCTCCATGGCCACGCCCTGCGGCCTGTCGGCGAAGCTGGGGTCGAGATCTTTCAGCATCTGTTTGGCGATCTCCGGCGACGAGACCACCACAGCGGTGGTCTCGCCGAGCTTGAGGTGCATGATGGGGCCGTACTGTTTGGATAAGTCTGTGAAGCAGCGGAAGGGAGGGGAGCTTATTTGATGCAGGTTTCCGATTATAGGAAGTGGTTTGGGGCCAGGTGGTAGTTTCATTGAATTGCCATTTTTGGATTTCTGCCATTTATTGTCCAAGAAGATGAACAAGAAGATTGCAGACAAAATTAGAGCAGCAGTGGTTGTTAGCTCAAGCATGTTTGTTTTAATTGCTGCAGGGGTGGAATGGTGGTTAGAGGATATCTATAGTACTCATATTTGGAGATGAAGAAACTGATCGTTTGTTTTGGTTTTGAAAGGTGGCACGACTTTTACACTTCAATCTTACTTTTTAAATAATTGTGTCGGGACAAAAAAAAACTTACTTTTTAAATAATTGTGTCGGGACAAAAAAAAAACCAAGTGTAATAGCGCGACCAAAATTTAAAAGCATGGTCTCCCCAATCACTATTCACTAAGGGAGCGTTTACTTTGAATGATTAATCTTGATAGACAAAAATAGTAAGACTAATCCCTTATTTACTTTGTTAGATTGAAAGTTTGGGATATTCCAAAGACCATAATTATTTTATCATTTGAACTAGTTATGCTTGATTCTTATCCCATCAAAATGGTAAGATTAGAATAATCATATTCTTGAGGATATAATACTCAATCTTTATTTTATCAATCATGCAAAGTAAACGCCCCCTGAAGGAAGTTAATCATCCACAGCCTGCAACTGGTTTCTTTGTTGGGGATGGATCCAACTCTGTATAGACCTATCCAACCCAACCTGCATGTTTTTTTTTTCTTTCTATTTTTTAAAAAATGTTTGACCTGCGTAAATAAAACTTTTACTAATTAATAATAAATGACATTTTTATTAAATGCAAATGATACTTCGCAAATGATCTCTATCTACCGCAAACGACCCTCGCCCCTTGAAGACTCGACCCTCTCTCTCTCCCCATTTGTCTTCTGCCTAGCCACCGCGACTCTCTTTTGTGAAATCCAAGCTGCCAGAAGCAGGGACGGAGCCAGGAATTAAGTTCGGGGGGGGGGGGGGCTGAAATTGCCCCGAGAAATTTTTTTTGGGCATTCTGTATATTTAAGGTATTTTTTTATTAAAATACGAGCATAATACTAATAATAACGAACAATATTTTCATAGATTATATAGTTTCAATATATCACAATTTTTTTTAGACATTCCGTATATTTAAGACATTTTTTATTAAAAGGCAAGCATAATAATAATAATAACAAACAACATGTTCATAGATTATATATTTTCTATATATTACAAATTAGTTTCAATACATTATAATTTTTTTTAGCATTTCATATATATTAGGCATTTTTTATTAAAAGACAAGTATAATAGTAATAATAACTAACAATATTTCATAGATTATATAGTTTTAAATAACATAATTATCCTTAAATTAAGTATATATATGAGAGAATATAATAACCAAATACTCTTTTATAAAACAAAATTATTTTATAATAGGTATAAACATATATCTATATATATTAAAAAAAAACTCAAAATTTGGGAGGGGGCTCTAGCCCCCTGGCTCCGTCCCTGGCCAGAAGATGCGACAAATTAACTCCTTATTTCCTTTTTCTAATCACAAGATTATTCTAGATTATCATAATCACAAGATTCATAAACGAAATCAAAAATAAAATTTTGTTTTGTCCAAACATTAAGTAATTGTATAGACAGCACATCATATTAGAACTACGTACGTACCAAGCGACTAAACATACATTACTTATAAATAAGGATGCCAATCTAGCCTAAAATTCGTCGACAACGGAGAGGGTTAGGGCTTAAAATTTTCGATAAAATTTTAGCTCGAAAAGTCCGTAACTGAATAACTTGACAACAAGATGTGATTTGCTCGAAAATAGCCCGTGTCTTATATATATATATAGGGCCAACCCGAAAGATCGATCAACCTCATTCGAATAGATCATCTGCTAGTGTGTGACGTCCAGTCTGTCTCTATTTTGATAAACGAGTTCATATTAGACCAAATTGTATATCATATATCTTGAGGATAACCTGAAGAAGAAAAGAAGCAAAATTTAGAAGAAATGAGTACATAAGTCGATACATATACATGTATTATGTTGGAACAGTTAGAGAGATCACATCTCAACATGGTACTGATGTTGCTGCTAAGGAAGAGGAGTCTAATGATGACATGGATTATCCAATATTCAAATTATATATAATACATCAATAGTAAGATGCGCAAATGAAACATCCATTAATTAAAGAACATCACTAGAATATGTAATATATCTATGACAAATTTGTAACATAAGATCTCAAATTAAATTAATGGTTGATATGGAATGGCGACCACAAATAGATCGTCTTTTCTCGAAGCTGTAAGACCATCATTCTCAATCATGTCCAAATCTTGTGGCCTAACACCTTCTGGAAGCTTCCAATCGAAGTGGTAGAGCAGTTGAGCTAAAGCCAACTCTACACTAGCTAAACCAAACATGATTCCAGGGCACATTCTTCTTCCACTTCCAAATGGCAAGAATTGAAAATCACTACCAGTAAATTCCAAGGTTTGATTCTCGAATCTCTCGGGCTCGAACCTTTCTGGATCTTTCCAGATGCTTGGATCCCTATGCATTGCCCAAATGTTGACCATCACCCTAACACCAGCAGGTATCACATACTGGCCTTTGATTTCACGCACCTCTCTGGAAGCTCTAGGCAGCATTGGAACTGAAGGGTGTAGCCTAAAAGTCTCTTTGACCACCAGTTTCAAATATTTCAGTTCATGAAGCTCATCTTCGTGTACACAGCTGCCTCCTTTCAAGACTTGTCTTAGTTCGGCTTGTGCTTTGCCCATCACATTAGGGTTTCTCATTAGTTCTACCATCGCCCAATCAATAGTTGCTGCGGTCGTCTCAGTTCCAGCAGTGAAAATGTCCTGACATAATTAATCAACAATTAATTTAAATATATAAATCAGTTTCTGGAAATTGGTACGTACTATAATTAGGCATGCATGTGAGCCAAGTTTGAGAAATTGTTAGTTAAGCAAAATATTCTGACAATAGAATAAATTTTAATATATCGCATGTAACAGTGAATTCAAATTTGAGGGTTGAGTTCCGTAGAGAACTGCAAATAAATAGAGAACGGAGAACAATGAATATATCTATAAATTTAACGAATATATCGCATAACTAATGAATGTGTATTCAGTAAAAATACAGAAAAAATATATAAAATCTCGCCCCTCTTAGGATTCGAACCTAGGCCAAAACTTATTTATAAGATACATTGATTTATTCATCGAAATTATAGACTTATTCGTAACTTTATATTTGTTCTCCGTTCTCTACTTAATTTGCAGTTCTCTACGAATCTTCACCCTATATATATATATATATATATATATAGAGAGAGAGAGAGAGAGAGAGAGAGAGAGAGAGAGAAAGGTTAAACAGAGAATGCTAAATATTTAGAGAATAGAGAATTCGTGAAACAAAAACGAACAGATCTACAATTTTTACGAACAAATCAATGTACCGCATGAACAACAATTTGCCCCGGGTTCGAATCCTGCTGGTGGCGAGTTTTTCTATTTTTTTACTAAATTCGTCTGTTCGTTTGTTATGTTGATCTGTTCGTAACATGTATAGACTTGTTCAAAATGAAATATATAATAATTCTCTGTTTAACTTGACTATATATATATATATATATATATATATATATATATATATAGGGGGCGGTTATTCAATAAACCACCCTTATTTTAAGAATTACGAACCAGCAAAAATGCATGAATTTTATGTATAACACGCATGAATAAACTGTATAAAGGTATGAATATCGAAAAAATAATTTTTTGCTACCTTTGGGATTCGAACTCATGACCATGAATATATCCAACAAGGTGATGAATCAACCGTAGATCTTGATGATCTAAGGGCTGAAAATGGTTCTTAATTTATATTTTAAAAAGCGTTCTTATTTTAGCCTTCCCCATATATATATATATATATATATATATATATATGAAAAGATCGAAAAATTATATCATTGATTATATATAGAAATTTGTTATTATAAGGAATGGATTTATTATGGAAATGTGAGAATTTGCATTGGACTAAAAAATATGAAATTTTTGATCCATTAGAATGTAGGTGTTGCATTCATTTATCAAAATGATGCATCTACGGTATATCTTCGTGATAAAAAATGTATGAAAGTTTATATATATTCTAACGCTATTACACCTAATTAATACTATTAACTTTTAGTTTCTAAATCGCCATGTGTAAATCATTTCGTGAAAACAATGCTCAAATTAAACTTGGAAACATACAGCTGGACATAATAATAAGAGGCAACACCTGTTCTAGCCAAAATCATTAATTAATTAAGTGAAAGAAAATTTAAGTACAAGAAAATTCTAGGCATATGGATAGAATTGCGAAAATAGTAGTAATACTTAGTAGTAGTGTGCAACAACGTAAAATACACACTTATAATCTTTTGCAAAAAAATGTGTAATATTTATGGTAGTGTGCAACAATGTGTAAATTGTTACACATTTTTTTGCAAATGAATATAATAATCACAATTTTGGAGGCGATGATGGCGTGGAGTTTGGGGCAACAGTGGCAATTGTAGAATCGAGGAGCAATGAGAATCATGAGAAGAGGGAGAGAAAGGTGAATGAGGTAGCAACAGATGATGGAGTCAAAGACAGAGAATTGCAAGGGGAGAGAGAGAGAGAGAAGAGGAAAAGAGAGAGAGAGACAAAGGCGGGCGAGGCGGTGGCAGAAAGAGAGAGAGATAGATCGATAAACCTTGCAACAACGAGGCGACACATTGACGGAAGTGGGGGAGGGGAGGGGGTGACGAGTGGCAGAAGATTGGAGTTTAGGGTGGTGGGGCGCAGGTTTAGGGGGTGGGTTTTGAATTTTTTTAATCATTAAGGGTATATTTGTATATTTTTAAATAAAAAATATTACTAATTTTTATAATTTTTTGGGTATAGGTCACTTTTTGTCCCATCGTTTTAGCAAATTTTTAAAAATGCCCCAATCTAACGATAATATCAAAACAGTACTCAACCTATCAACAAAATATCGTCCATGTCCTATTAATTAAAATTTTCCGATAATCAGAAACTGACGTGGATTACCGGAGTTACAACATGGCATATCCACGTGGACTCTTTTAATCTAGCTGGAAATCTTCTTTATATCCCTCTTAAAAGATTGGGCAGAATAAAAACGTTTTTAACATATCAAAAGCGTTTTATTCATTCCCTCTTAATTCTCTCCTAAGAAACAAAGCACGACATCTTTGGTCTTCATCTTCTCTCTTAAGAAACGATTCAAAATTGCGCGGCGTCTCCTTAAAATTGCTGGGTGTTTTGAAATCGCGGCGGCCGTCTGAAATTGCTCGGTATTCTAAAATTGCAGTGGCCATTTGTAATTCCTGGGTGTTCTGCTATTGAAGCCCTAACCAAAATTTTCGGTAGGTTGGATTTTCTGGCGTTTCTTATCGTATAAATCTTTATCCAGTGAAATTGGGAAACTATAAATCATCTGAAACTTTTTGCAACTCTTACTCATCTCGACCTCGTGACGGGGGGGGGGGGGGACTAGAGCCCCCTCTCAAATTCTGAGTTTTTTTTATATATAAATATATGTTTATACCTATTATAAAATAATTTTTTTTATAAAAGAGTATTTGGTTATTATATTCTCTCATATATACTTAATTTAAGGATAATTCTGTTATTTAAAACTATATAATCTATGAAATATTGTTTGTTATTATTATTATTATACTTGTCTTTTAATAAAAAAATGCCTAATATGTATGAAATGCTAAAAAAATTATAATGTGTTGAAATTAATTTGTAATATATAGAAAATATATAATCTATGAACATGTTGTTTGTTATTATTATTATTATGCTTGCCTTTTAATAAAAAATGTCTTAAATATATGAAATGTCCAAAAAAAGTTTTGTGATATATTGAAACTATATAATCTATGAAAATATTGTTCGTTATTATTAGTATTATGCTCGTATTTTAATAAAAAAATACCTTAAATATACAGAATGCCCAAAAAAAATTTCTTGGGGGCGCACAAGTTCAGCCCCCCCAAACTTAATTCCTAGCTCCGTCCCTGCTCGTGACTCATCTCATTACCTTCTTATATTTTGTAAGAGTTATTATTGGCGATAGAAGCCCATTGTCATCGGATGGGATCCTCTGTTCCACTATTTTGCGTGTACCACCGTGTACCATTCTTAATTTATTATAATTTTTAATTATATTTTCTTTAATTTTAATTTATTATGCTTTAATATTATAAAAAGATAATTAACAAGGGTTCACTCATCTAATTAAGGTTTATAATTATTTTTTATATTTATTTGAATTAATAATTGATTATTTGGGTTCATTAATTCAAAGTTAGGGTATATAATTTTTTAAAATTTCAAGTTTTAGTGATAAATATTAATTAGAGTTCATAATATAATAATATTTTTTATTTTTATAAAATATAATTATAAAATAATTAAATTAAGAGTGGTACACGGTGATACACACAAAATAGTGGGATAGAGGATCTCATCTGCATTGGCATAGCCATTGAAGAACATATAAGAGAGAGGTGAAGATGAAATAAAACGATAACGTGCTGCCGTTCTGCCCAATCTTTTAAGAGGGATATAAAGAACATTTCCAGCTAAATTAAAAGAATCTCCTTGGATATGCCATTTTGTAACTCCGACAATCCACGCCAGTTTCCGATTATCGAAAAATTTTAATAGGATACGCACGATATTTTATTGATAGGTTGGGTATTGTTTTGATATTATCGTTAGGTTTGGATATTTTTGAAAATTCGCTAAAAGGATAGCCTTTATCCTAATTTTTTTAATTTTTGTGGATGTTATTTCTTTTTACTATGTCGGAATTGATTGATTGACCCGACCTATTGACTTTAAGGGTCTTTGATTGATAAATATATCATAAAAAAATAAAGGAAAATAAATTTTTCTTTTCTAAATCACTCCCCATTTTCCCTCTCATTTTCTATAAAAGAGGATTTTAGTACTCTTTCTCATATTTCCTCATTTTCACTTTAAAATGGAATAATATTATTATCATAAAAAAAATGAATTGATGATAATTAATATTATCTATTATTAGAGTGAAAAGAAGAGATGCGAAAAAGGTATAATTATCTTTTGCAGAAAATGAGAAAAATGAAAGAAAAAATTTAAAACGATAATTTTTTTTTTCTCATTCTCATTTTTTGATGATAAAATTATCAACAAAAAAGAAGACACTAAACAATCCTGGGAAAGATATCAACAAATAGAGAGCAGTGAAAGTGAACTTACATACAACACAGCTTTGATACTGTCATAGCCGAAAGGAATCTTGAGCTCCTCTCCTCCCTTCATCCTCAGTAGCACATCAACAAAATCCTCACCCCCAAACTCACCATTCCCGGATCTCCGCCCCGAATCTTCCTGAATCTCCGGCGCCGCCATCTTCGCCAGATTCTCCTCATGCTGATCAATTACATCATCGAGAATCACATCGAGCCTGCGCCGCATCTTCTTCAGCCTCGTCTTGCTCCAGCTCAGCGCCCTCACAATCCTCGAAGACGGAAAGATATCCTCAATCTCAAACCCTCCCGCCATCTTCACCGTCTCCATCATCACCTTGATCAAGCCCTCTTTATCCTCGCACAAGCCGCCAAACGCAGCGCGGCACGTGATGGAGCACGAGAAGGTGAAGACCTTCTCCGTTAGATTCACGGACCTTCCAGAAGATTCTCTCAATGAATCGACCAAGCGAGCGGCCTCGTCTCTTCTGATGGATGCGTAGGAGCGCACCATCCGAGGGCTGAGAAGCTCGTTGATGCAGATCTTCCGCATCTGCCGCCAGTAGTCGCCGTAGGGGCAGAAGGCGATGTCCAGGTAGCCGTACCACATGATCTCCAAGGCCACGCCCTTGGGTCTGTTGGCGAAGCTGGGGTCGAGATCTTTCAGCATTTCTTTCGCGATCTCCGGTGACGACACCACCACGGTGGGGGCCTCGCCCAGCTTGAGGTGCATGATGGGGCCGTAGCGGGCGGCTAAGTCAGTGAAGCAGCGGAAGGGAGGGGAGCTTATTTGATGCAGGTTTCCGATTATAGGAAGTGCTTTGGGACCGGGTGGCAGTTTCATCGCAATGCTGTTTTTGGATTTCTTCCATTTCTTGATGAGGAAGATGAAGAAGAAGATTGCAGGCACAATCACAGCAGCATCAGTAGCTGATAAATTGCAGAGAACTACCATTTTTTTCTTTTTCCTTTTTTTCTGGGAATGGAATAATAGGATATATACTATGTTCGTTTGTGCTTTGTCAAGCCACAGGCGCCACACAATTTTAAGACACGTGGGTTTCATGAGAAATTCAATGTCGGTCAAATACAATTCAATTTTTTTTAAACTTTTAATATTGTAATGTTATTTTATTAATTATATAAAAGAAAACATATTGAAGTCATATTCATTCTCAATCATAAATCATTTAGACTATGTTTAATTATCAGCAACCACCCAACCATTCAATCATCTTTTCAATATTTAATTAATTTCTCTATCTTCTACATCACTAATATTCATTCCAACCCAACCATCTCTATTTTTGTTGATTTATCAATGACCACCCCAACCACAACATTATCTATTTATCTAAATAAAATCTTTGAAACCAATATCATATAAACAAGTGTAACTAATCTATTGGTGATAGAGTAGAGGAAAGAGAGAGACCAAGCTGGTCTTATTTCTGTCGGTCAAACGTCCCTTGGTCCAAACATTTCATTTTTTTTAAATATAGTTATACACATGGCGGTCGACCAGGTCTCGCCTTTTGAGACCGATAAACTCAGTCTTAGAAGTGGTCTTAGACTATGTTTATCAGCAACCACCCAACCATCTATTTTATTAATTTCTCTGTCTTCCATATCACTAATATTCATCCCAACCCAACCGCCTCTCTTTTTGTTGGTTTATCAATGATCACCCCAACCACCCAACCACAACATTATATACAATTATTTTATTATTATTTTTAATCGTAATAGTTTTAGTAATATTAATAAAAATTCAAAAAGAATGAACAAAAAATATGTTGGAAATATGTTGAATGTACAAATTAATTCTTTTGGAAATAATTTTATGTAGAGAAAAAATAAGAGAATTTAAAAGTATGTTAAAATATAGCAAGAGTATTCTTTATTTGTAGAGAATAAAAAAATATAAATTTTGATATTTTTAATTTAATTTTTTAATATTTTATGTAAAAGATATGATAATTTTATATAATAACATAAATAAAATCTACAAAGCCAATAGAATGGAGACAAGTGTCTCTTTCTCATTGATAGAAATATAGAAGAGAGAGAGAGAGACCACATGGTCTCATTTTTCTTGTGGTCGACCGTGGCTAGTTTCACCCTTATCATTTTTTATTTTATATTTTATTTGTTTTACTGATGTGGCGGTCGACCATGGCAATTTTTTTTTTTGCTGATAAAGAGGGTCTTAGGTACAACTGGGTATATCATACAATCGGGTTGACCTGCACCCGAATACTGACCCGCATTCTGATCCAAACCCGCATCTTGACCCAAATTGTGTAAATGACACTATTCGATTATACAAATGATACTACTTATACTTGACACTATTCTATTATACAAATGACATTGCGTATAAATGACATTATAACATTGTGTATAATTGACACTATTTAGAAATATAAATATTACTTCCTTTAATTGACACTATAAGATTGTAAATGAACTATAATATTTGAAATGACTATAAGATTGAAAATGACACAAAAATATTTAAAATGTTAGAGTGTCATTTATATAACCGAATAATGTCAATTATAGACAGTGTCATTTGTATAACCGAATCGTGTCATTTACACGATTTGGTTCAGGATGCGAGTTTGAATCAAAATGCGGGTCAGGGTCTGAATGCGGGTCAACCCGGTTGTACCCAAATTTTTGGGAATCCTTTATCTACTTCATGAATTCATAATCTAAATAAAAGGTGCAACCCTCATTCATACATTAGCTCATCATCATTCTCATATTGATATTGTATTAAACTTCATCATGAAAAAATCTAAATAAAAAAATAGTACTTATAATATTTCTTTCATATATATAAATAATTTTCCACATTAAAAATATAATAAACTTCAACATTAAGTGCGGTTTCTTATAAGTAAAATGCAAGGTTCTTAATTAGTTTTTATATATATTCATTGAGTTATATTGACTTATATATTCGCTATTCTCATTTATCATGAAAATAGTCATTTTCATAATAAATCAATAAATTTTTTCGAATAAACCAATAAAATTCATGAACATGCATATCTATTAATATGTTAAAAACATGCCCTCTCCCTGATTTGAACTTAGGCGAAAAATCACACACCTTCTTTACAACACACTTTTCTCCAAACATATCTTTGTAATTTTTCATATTTTAGTTTTAGTTCATTTTATTTTATGTATACAAGTTATAGCTACTAATGAGTAGCTAAACAAGTTTGTCTTTTCATGACCTTTTGACTATCAATCTTACCTTTTTATGTTGATGGCTAAATAAGTCCTATATTATGTGAGTTTGGCTACATATGTTTTTCTCCCTATATATATATATATATATATATATATATATATATATATATATATAGAGGGTGAATTCTATTGAGAAACTCCCTTAAGTTTTAAATTTAAAAATAAATCCACATCTTTAATTACTTCTAATTTGATGGTTGAGATCATTCCTTTATTAATCATTTACTATTAATTATACGAAAATAATTTTTAGAACGAAAAGGGCAAATCACAGATTTTCCCCCATTTCCATAAGGGGGATTCAATTTGTTGAACTTATAGTTTTTTGATATTTAATGAATATTTCAATATATTTTAATGAACTTATAATTATTTGTGTCGAATTTAGTGTGCGTGGGATAATGTCTAGACGACTTTATTTTGAATTTATAGTTATTTTGAACATTATTTTGATGAACTTATAGTTATTTTGATGAAACTCATAAAAAATTATTTTAAACTTATGCTGAACATAAGAAAATATCTCACAGTCATTATAATTTTGTTGAACATGATAAATATTTTAATGGACTTTATTCAGATTCGTAAAGAACATAATACAAATGAAATAATTGCTTATGAATTCCGAACGTATCTTCCATAAACGTATATGCCATAAACACTTCTTAACATATAAAATATGAACTAGCTAAAATGTATGAATTTTATACAAAAGACGTATGAATTCACTGTATAAATGTGTGAATTGCGAAAAATTATTTTTTTTGCTATCTAGTATGATATTTGAACTCGGGACTATGAATTCATCCAACAAGGTGACGAATCAATCGTAGATCTTGATGATATAAGGATTAAAAATGGTTCTTATTATATATATGTCACGACCGGACTTAACTAAGGATAGATAAGCCGGAGAACCGTGACTAGGGAAAAGAAATTAGAAGAGGGGACAGAAAGGGGTGATAATAATATTGAGAGAATTAAAATAAGACAGAGATATAATATGAAAACTAGACACACATATATTGATAATAACTAGTAATCGGTCATTAAACCGTTTACACAATCTCTTGTTTTGATAATTCATCACATGTAGAATAAACTGCATCATAATTGAGTGTTCGCAGCGGAAATGAGAACGTGATACATGTATGAAGACATGTATCATCAAGAGTTTATTTAGTAAATATGACAAAGCTCCACTCGACACCCCATCATCACCCATCACTGCTCAACCTGCACATTTAGAAATATATGCAGGGTTGAGTACAAAATGCTCAATAGACATATGCCAAAAACATATACATACATATATAATTGTCATGCCATTTCAACAGTATAACTAGGGTTTTTTACTTATAAATGCCCAAGCATACTTTGTGATTCTAAAGTTCGTCTGATCAGACTAAGTTCTTTTGTAATCTATCATATCTGAAGTTGTATGTCGGAGAGGTGGCCACCTCTTACGGACACTTGACCGGCCAATCCACTCGATGACTCACGGTCACTGTGTACACTAATCCCGACAGGATAGCTATCCGCTCAGGATTCGAATTCGATTATAAAATGACAGATAAATATCATTCTAAAATCTAAAACATTTATGGCAAGACAATGGTTGAAATATTTTCAATTCAAATGCTTTTGAAAATAATATATATAGGGAAGGGCTACCGTGAAAACACTTCTTAAAATAAAAATAAAAACATTTTTCAATGTACGAATTTTATGTAGAACACATATGAATTCATTCAACAGGCTTACGAATTGTGAAAATTAAATTTTTGCTACCTTTGGGATTCGAACTCAGGACCACGAATTCATCCAACAGGGTTAAGAATCAACCGTAGATCTTGATGATCTAATGGCTGAAAATTATTTATATTTTATATTTTAAGAAGAGTTTTTATTTTAGCCCTCCTATATATATATATATATATATATATATATATATATGGGAGAGGTTCAAGAAAGAACCATAAATAAAAAAAGAACGGAGAACCATTTTCAGCCATTCGATTATCAAGATCTACGGTGGATGTATCATCTTGTTGGATGAATGCAGATCCTGGGTTCGAATCCTAAAGGGAGCAATTTTTATTTTATTTTTTTGAGTGCATTAATTTTAACAGCGAATGCATTAATTTTTACAGTGAATGCATTAGATTTGATTTATAGGGTGTGGTTCTAGAGCTAGAGAACTACATTATTTGTGAGAACGTGAGAACCATCAAATCTAATGCACCCACACTAAAAATTAATGCATTCGCTGTTAAAATTAATGCACTCAAAAAAATAAAAAAAATTGCTCCCTTCAGGATTCGAACCCAGGATCTGCATTCATCCAACAAGATGATGCATCCACCGTAGATCTTGATGATCGAATGGCTGAAAATAACTCGATGCTCGCCGTGCATCGCACGGACGGGCGTACTAATTATCTTATAAGCAACACTCATTTTACAAAAATAATTCAATAATTATTTTTATTTTCATAATATATAATTCTAATTTAATCTCTCTTTGATTTTCACTTTCTAACAAATATTTTCTCTCACTAACTAAAAATTATCTCTAACTAACCAAAAATTATCTCTCTAGCTTATAAGTTCAATTATCCAAACACTTTGATAATTTATAAACTTTTAAAAGACTACATCTTATAATTTCCAAGAACTTATAAGCTATATGTGGACCAATTAGGGGCATCAAAATATAGCGCCTCTCATTTCCAGTGCATTAACTCTATAAGAGGCACTATATTAATTCTCTTTTTTATTTTATCATATTTTTACTCTTCTATTTGAAACTTCAACATTTCATTAAAATTAAATTCCAACATTACAATAATTAAAATAAAATATAGGATTTTAAAATTGAAAACATTACAATAATTAAAAATTAGATAAAAAACTAAAAGAATTAAAATTATTTAGGATTTTAAAATAAAATTTAAAATAAAAAATCAAAATTAAAATAAATAAATAAACAAAAATTAAAAAACCCAAACCCCCCTGCCAGTGCGGTGGTTCACCGATGCGGCATGCCCCCCATGTTGGAGATGCTCTGATACTATTTATATTAGTTTTTGTGCAAAAAAAAATCTTCACAAATTCTTCTATCATACCGCATTATAGGTGAGACGAGTCGGGTCATGTAACACCCCGCCCATTTATATTAAGTTTAGAATTTATTTTAAGCTTAGATTAAGATGATTCACACCGGAGAAATGAAAACAATTTATTCTAAATTCCAACAAAATTTATTTTCAAAAGCTTTTATAAAAAATTTAGTCTTTTTAAATTTTGTGCATTGCATAAATTGAATTATATGAATATGTGATTAATTCTATATGCTAATATTATTTTAATACTACATGGTTTAAATTAAAGTCTATGTTAGACTTTAATTATTTAATTGTGTTGAGCTTGATAATTTTTATTTGGGCCTTTTAGTTAAGGTTAATTGGTATATTTTTTTTTATTTAGCATTTAATCCTTAGCCCAAACCCAACTTCATTTCTCTTTATGCCAATTTCCCCAAGTACAGTAGCTAGCAGCTACCAGCTACGCAGCTCACTCCCATGCCATGCCTCAACTGCTCCTTTCACTCTTTCACGTCTCACCTTCCTCTTTTCACTCCTTCACCCATGCTTGCTACCATGCCTTCTACTGCAGCAAGTACCTTAACCTGTTCATCATACTCCCTTAAATATCTCCCTTATTCATCTAATTCCTCACCCCAGCAACGAAATTCAAACAGGTAAAGATCTCTTTCTCCCCTTATTTCTCTTGAATCAACAAGAACAAGCTCTTAACCATTTTCTGCAAATCTTTTCTGCAGAAACAAGATCACCATACATAACATAGCAGAACTCATTCAATCAAGGTTTTGCCTTTAAACCCCTCTTTCAATCTCTTTCATTGACGCAACATGATTCAAACACCATTAAGATTTTACAAACCAACAAGCCTGAGTAGCAGCCCCATAACTGAAGATACAAGCATTTTACATGTATAAGGAATTTGAACAAGATTTATAATTGTAAAATTCGAACTTGATTCTGTGCTAAACTTGAGCCTTGATTGTTGACTGTTGAATGTTGAGTGTATGCTTGCTGTGGTGAGAGTCGAGTCAGGGGAGAGAGGGAAGGCGGCGGTCAACGGTGGCTCCGAGCTGCTGTCTGGCCGGAGCGCGTAGAGAGAGAGAGAATGAAGCCGAGGGTGCGTGTGTTCTGTTGGCTGGGTCGGAGCTAGGCGGCGGCGGCGGCCTGGCAGCTGCTGTCTGTCGAAGCCAGTGAGGGAGAGGAAGAGGGAAAGAGAGATGGGGCGGAGGCGGCGTCGTGTGTGGCGTCGTCGCTGCCGGATATTGAAGGTAGATCTAGATATTTGGGGATCTAGGGTTCCAGTGGGATTCAGAGAGAGAGGAAGGTTAGGAGGGAAGTGAGGTGATTTAGGGCCTTGGGTTTGGGCGAGCGGTGGCGGCGGTGGTTTCAATGCCGCTGCGGCCGCCGGATTTCAGAGGGAGTCGGCGGCCTGAGGTGGTGCGTCGTGTGTGTATCCCGTGGGAGAGGGACGAGAGAGAGAGGTCAGAGGGTGGCGTGGCAACGACCGGGGTTCCCCGCGGTTGCTGCTGCGCCGGAGGAGGGCCGGCGTTGGCTGGAGATGAGGGAGAAGAGAAGGGGAGCCGGTGGAGGAGGGTGTGTCTGCATCGGTCTGTGTGGTGTGAGTGTGTGCGTGTGTTTCTGTGTATGTGGGTGTGTATGCGTGTAAAAGAAGAGGAAGAATTTTGGGCCATTGGGCCTCCTTAAATTATTTTACAAATGGGCCGTTTTAATTAAAATCTGGGCTAAAATTTTAGTTTAAATGTGGGCTGCTATTTATTTTGTTTGAGCTGCGAATTTTTCAAATAAAATATGTGCTTTCATTTAATTATTGGACTTGTTTAATTGATGTATTAATTTGACTCTTTATTTGAGTTTAATTAATTATTTTTTTAGAAAAAGTTTGCATAATAGTATTTTCTTATTACGTGCATATGTTAAATGTATTTATTTAATTATGTGAGTCAAAGCATGAATTAATTTTGCATCTTGCAAATAAAATCATTTTGATTAAATTAGTTTTACTTATAAGTTCAATTATTTAAGAAAATCGAGCAAGGATATTGTTGGTGTTCTTAGCTCAAAATTTTAGTTTTCAATTATTTACTTATTTAAATTTTGAAAACCCGGCTAAGTGAATCATAGGATGATAAGCACTACACCATGACTTAAGATTAGATTCAGGAGACCTATTAACATTATAGATTTCTTGTAGGCTTTGTGGATCGTGAGGAGTAGCACTGCTATACCGATTCAGAGTTAAGAATAAACGACAGGCATTGCCTAATCAGGTGGGCTTATTTTCCAAATGTATGATTTAGCTATTGAGCTTAAATGTTTCAATGAAATGAAAACTGTTTATCCGATAAAATATTTTGTGCACTCTGCTCTGTTTAAGGCTCGCAACAATGAATCGATCGAGGTTCTCTCTTGACCTAACACGTTATTTGAGAATTGTGTACACCTATTAGCTGACCTGGTGGGTTGATCTCCATCGGGCACTAATCATGTATGAGGCGTTATAAGGGTGCTCGACGGGATGTGTTCCGGAGCATTGGGTCCCAAATGGGAACTTGGCTGGGTTACGCCCTCAGTTCAAGTAAAGCAGGAGTAATGGATCCGTCGGTGGCTAAAAGGTCCGGGATCACAGCGAGTAACGGAAAGGGAGTGTGACAATTGCGCGCAATATAATAAAATGTTTTAACATGCTTAGAAGTTATTTCAATTTAAAACCTTCTAAGTCATGTCAAGTATAATTGGATAAACTGCTCTTATGATTATGAAATGTTTATAAAAATGCTAGCCCACTAAGTACATTAGTACTTAGCCCAAAATTACTTTCAAATATTTTCAGGTTGATTGGTCGGTGCTGATGGGGCAGAGCTGGGGCTAGGGTTCAACTCCGTATTTTGTCTTCCGCTGTTGCACTAGCTTTTATTTGTCTTTTGGTTCTCCAACTTAAGACTTTTATGTTAAATTCCGAATTATGTTTTATCGAGCTTAAACTCTCAACTTCTAGCTCTATGTTATTTAACGTTGGTTATCAGAAGCATGAAACAAAACTTGTGATCCTAAGATTTAGAATGTTGTTGATTGATTAGTATCACTTGATTTCTATCTTTCTTCACTCAAAGGGCGTTGCCCGACTTTATCCTATTATTTGAATTTCACAAGGCTCTTTCCTTGTTCATTTCTATGATTTTAGTCACACCTCGATTATAGTTTATTCTTTCAAGAATTGGGGTGTGACAGGTCAGGACTGGGGAACAGGTTTAAGCGCGGATCTTGATGCGGGTCGGGGTGGATCTAGGCCGAATAATTCAAAACAATCATTTAGTAAGATAAATAATATCAAATAATAATATTGTTATTATTCTACGAAAATAAATTAAGTATTAAATTAAATAAAATTTTTGATTGGATAAATATATAAGTTACACATCAATATAAAGGATATTTAATTTAAAACTAACTCACAATTTCGATTTGAAGTTTTTATAACATACCAAACAAGTATAGATGAATTCTTGAGTTATTTTATACTAATTTTCTAAAGTATTAATTAAGTTCTATTTTTACTCCTACTAAAATTCTACTCACTCTGTCCCATTAGACTTGTCCCATTTCTTTTGGGCACGATTGTTAAGAAGAGTTAAATTAGTGTAGTAAAAGTGTGTAAAGGTGTCGAGCCATATTATCATTACCAAAAATAGAAACAGGACGATATTAATGGGACAACCCAAAAAAGAAAACATGACAAGATCAATGGGACATATGGAGTATTTATCATTACTATAGATATTTTTTGAATATGATCACATTACCATAAAGCACATCGCTTATGAATTTTTTGTTACCTCCCTTGGTGTGAACAACGATGGTTCCCTTTCCTTCGCAGCGATGAGTCTTCCCATCACCAAGCTTCACTTCGAAACTAAAATCTCGATCAAGTTCGACGAAGAATTTTCTGTTCCCAGTCATGTGACTGTTGCAGCCGTTGTCCATATACCATTTCTTTTGTGATTGATGTTTAGCAGTCATACAAGAGAAAAGTTGTTCGCCTTCATCGTTGGCATCTTTGGAAAGGTGTGCTTCATTCTTATCATCTTTCTTTTGATGAGAACAATCCCTCTGCGAATGATTCGGATTCCTACATTTCTTGCATTTGAAATAACAATCATTGGTGTTATGATTAGTCTTCTTACAAATTTTGCAATAAAGACCATAACTATTTGATTGATTTCCTTGGGATCCGCCTTTTTCTTAGAACGATGTGCCCTTACTTTGAGATGCTTCGCCTTTACCTTTAGAAAAATGCCTTTTGCCTTGTTTAAGAATTTGAGTTCGAGAAATTCATCGACCCAAATGCTTGCTCCAGAGGCTGATTTGAAGACCTGCCAATTCTTTCTTCATGCACTTGAAGAGAACATGTGTGATCATGCAGTGTATATATATGTTGATAAATCCTTAGATTCTTCGATATATGGCGGCAACAATGTAATCATATTTTGGTGGAAGACTCCGAAGGATTTTATGAACGATTTTCTTTTCCTCAATTACTTCTCCAAGACTTCTAATATGATTTACGATTTCGGCAACTCGAGTAAGATAGATTTGCTTTGTTTCACCATCTTTTTTTGATAAATTATTAAACTCTGCAAGGAGATTGTAGCTTGATAGAAGTTACCTTGTCGTTGCCGTGAAATCCCTCATTCAATATAGTCCAGGCTTCTTTGGATCGTTTGACGCCATGGATCCTTGGATATATAGATTTGTTCGATCCTTGTTGAAGGAATATGAGCCTACTTGCATCTTTCTTCACATTCTTCTTGAAGTTGTTTTGCTGAACATCGGTTCATGCTTCATCGTCGGTTGGTTGTTACGGTGGTTCTGGAAAACCATCTTCCACAACTTTCCATAGATCTTGAGACAAAAATATAGTCTCCATTTGTGTTAGGTCCGGAGGGTCTCGAATAGGTGTATTCCCCCCCCATACACCTATTCGAGACCCTCCGGACCTAACAATTGGTATCAGAGCAGGTTGTTCGCAAGAACACTCTGTTTCTGATTAGGTTCTAATTGAACTAGATCATTTTTCTCAAAGGTCTCGAAAAACTTTTCTCTTTCAAGTAGTGCTTGTGATTTGCTCTTATCTGCTGTTATCTGTTTTTATGGAGACTAACCATGGCAGATTATTTTCTCTACCTATGTTTAGTATTGAAAAATACGACATATGGAAGTTTCGGCTTGAAAGCTTCCTCACTGCTCAACATTGCCGAATGTGGGAAGTCATCACCAACGGACCAATCATCATCACCGAAATTGTCAAAAGGATTCCCGTTGATCCTTCTCGGGATCCATTCGATGACGTCCAGATCAAGCAGAAGGCGGACTTCACCACAAAAGAAAGGAAGCAGGATGAGCTTGACAATCTCGCCAAAAGCATCATCTCCAGCACAGTACCTGACAAGCATGTGACCAAGATCATCAAGTGCCTTGAGGAAATTAAGGAGAACAAGCTATCCATAGTGTGCCAGAAGTTCGATTCCTTCCTCATGCTCAAGAATGAATCTGTCGAAGAGATGGAACTCAGATTCAATCAAATTCTGAATGAAGTTCAATCCATCTTGAAGGACAAGTACACCCAATGAGAGATCAATTTGAAGATTCTTCGAGCACTGCCACGAGGAGATTGGCAGATCTACTTAGTCGCTCATCAAAACAAGCCTGGATTCAGTCAGCTCCCAACAAACAAGCTCTTCTCTGATCTCTTGGCAAATGAGTTCGACATCCAGAGAAATCTTGGAATCAAGAAAACTGGAGGATCAGATGAAGATGGCCCTTCAACCTCAAGAGGAGCAGCACTGAAAGCTTCAGCAAGAGAAAGCAAGAAGCAAACAAAGGAACCAGCGGAACTCAAGCCAGAGGACTTCTTCAGTCAATATGCTCTGTTGACTGAAAGATTCAACAAGATGGAGTCCAAATTCCGCAAGTACAGAAGGTTCCACAAGCAGCACTACAAAGGAAAGGAAAGAGAAAACAACTCTAGACATTCCACTGATCGAAGCGAAGAAAGAAAGTCAGTCGCTTACGACATCAAAGATATGGAATGCTTTGGATGCAAAAAGAAAGGGCACTTTCGAAATGAATGCTCTGAACTGACGCAGTCTGAGCGCAAAGAGTTGAAAGCCAAGAAAGATCGCAAGTATGCGAAGAAGAAGGCGATGGTTGTTGACGATGCTGAATCTTCCAAAGATACATCAGAATCATCCGACTTCGACTCTACCAGCTCAGATGATGAGAGCCAAGCCCTGATGGCCAACGAAACTGAAAGCGTGGCTGACAACAGCTACGACAATGGAATGAATGGCTCAGAGGTAAACTCTCACTAAAAAACTCCTTATACTGATAATTCTCTGGTGTATTCAGGAGATCATTCAGGATCTGGAGAAGGCTCAACCGATGAAGCTGACGAGCTCGATCAACTCATGACTGATCACTGCCAGTTGAGAAAAATGTTCAAAGATCTCCTCAAACAGAATCAGACAATAGAAAAGGAGATTAATGATGAACGAGCCAAGAATCAGACATCCATCTTTTTTTCGGATGAAACTTGTCTTAATCAACTGATCATGGAGAACAGTCGACTAGAAGAAAAGCTCAGAATCTCCAATTCAGAATGTGATAGAGCATCTCATGAAATCAAGAGACTCAATCACAAACTGGAGGAAACAGTCAAGGACTGCATGATGAAGTCTCCCATGATGAGCAACTTTCCATCAAAAGGCCTTGTCGAAAGCATTGGAGGAAAGATTGCAGTTGATAAAGGAAAGAGTATCATGATCAACGAGTCGACTGATGCTCCTGAAGACAGCACTTCAGAGGGATCAAGAGATCATGATATGGAAGAACTTCGGAAACGCAAACTGATGGCAAGAACTAATGTTCCTCCTCCTCAAAGCTACAGACGAGCAAAGGAGGCCCCCAACCAGATCATCCTACTAAGAAGACTGGAAAGCAGATTTCAGTCAAAAATTGGGGAAGGAACAACAGGCATCAAGAAGACTCTCCCTCATCAGTCCAGGGGAAAGAACAACAACATCAGTCAGAAACTGAAACCAGTTCAATTCCGAAGAGAAGAATATCCATGGAGACAAAGCTGTAACAAATCCAGACGAGGCAAACATCATCAACAACAGCATGCATCTGGATTTCCAAAGACTTATGCTGCTCAACATAAGTCAAGTCTCTATCAGTCAAGGATGACTCAAGTATCTCAAGGCAGATACTTTGCAGAGCAGAGAAGACCTCAACCTCTCATCAGACAGAACTCCTACAAGAGTGAGGCCTTCAGACGAAAAGCTCAACAGAAGAATGCTCATGTGTCAGCCGAAGCTACGACTACCCCATTCAGACTATCAGTAAAGCGCAAGAGATCAGCAAGACCAGTTCTAAAGCAGATATGAGTTCTAAAGGGAACTCGAGCTAACATTGAAGGACCCAAATCTTGATTGGGTACCTAAATTGACTCTTCCTTGCAGGTCAAATGCAGAAAATCTAAAAAGAAGGAAGAAGTCAAGGCGTCAATCAGAACGTGGTATCTTGATAGCGGCTGTTCGAAGCACATGACGAGCTACAAAGAATATATAACTCAGTATGTTGAGAAAGCTGGATCCAAAGTTGCATTCGGAGACAACTCAATCGGAGAAATAAAAGGCTATGGTGTGCTCGAGATGGGTAACACCAGTATTAGTAATGTTAGCTTTATTTCTGGTCTTAAACATAATTTATTGTCTGTGAGTCAATTTTGAGACAACGGTTTCACAGTGAAGATCAAAAAGGATGAATTCACTGTCAGAAACAATCAAAGAAAGGTGGTTCTGAAAGGTTTCAGACAAGGAAGTCTCTATGTTGTCTCATGGGAAGACAGCCCTCCAGAAACGTGTCTCATTAGCAAGAGCAGCTCGGAGCTCAACTGGCTGTGGCACAGGAGACTCAACCATCTCAATTTCAAGACGATCAACAAGCTTGCTAAACATCAACTGGTAGAAGGTCTGCCTTCTATTGTATTCCAGAAGAAGCAAGAATGTGAAGCATGTCAAAGTGGAAAGCAGACAAGGACATCATTCAAGTCAAAGTCAGGACACTCCTCTGGAAGGATTCTTCAACTACTTCACATGGATCTATTTGGCCCTATCTCTCCCAGAAGCTACAATGGCAGAAAGTACACCTTAGTTGTTGTGGATGATTTCTCACGATATACTTGGGTCATCTTTCTCTACAACAAGAAGGAGACACTGATGGAATTGTCAAAGCTGCTGAAAAGACTAAGCGTTGAAAAGGAAGTCAACATCATCAACATCTGATCAGATCGTGGGACTGAATTCCTCAATACTGTCATCCGTGAGTATTGTGAGGAACATGGAATCAGTTATCAAACTTCTGCAGCAAGGACTCCTCAACAGAACGGAGTCGCAGAAAGAAGAAACAGGTCTTTGAAGGAAGCAGCAAGGACGATGTTAGTCGAATCAAAACTCTCCTTGAAGTTTTGGGCCGAAGTAGTCAACAACGCATGCTACACACAAAATCATTCCTTCCTCACTCAAAGACATGGAAAAACTCCATACGAGCTATGGAAGAACATGAAGCCTTCAATTGCCCATTTTCATGCTTTCGGTTCTAAGTATTTCATTCACAACAATGATAAGAGGAGATTAAACATATTTGATAGCAAGGCTGATCCAGGAATATTTCTTGGATATTCTGGAACTGAGCGTTCCTGCAAAGCCTATCGAGTGTTTAATTCTCAAGCTCTCTGTGTTGAAGAAACACCTTATGTTTTCTTTGATGAGTCTGCTGATGAATTCACGAAACAGAAAACAGAGAATGCTGAAGTTTTCAGAACTGAAAAGCAGGACACCAAACCTTCTACAGTCTTGGTGTGGGGACCCGAAAAAGATGAAGATACTGAAAAGCTTCAGTATCAGAAGATTAGTCAAAGGTCAAAAGTTCAGACTGGAGCCAATGCAGATGGCATCAGTCAAGTGGGAACTCCAGCTGATGAGGAAAGAGCTGAACCAGCCGAAGAAGATCCAACTCATCTCTCCCCAGATCAGAACAATGCTCAACATCTCAGAACCATTCTGACTGAAGAACTTCCTCCATCACCAGAAGAGATCAAGAAGTATCGAAAATGGTTTGAACTCCATTCAAAGGAGAACATCATTGGAGAACCATCAGATGGTGTCAAGACTCGAAGATCAATGTGCAACCTCGTCTTTGATATCAACCAGAACTGCATCAACGAAGATAAGAATTTTAGCTGTTTCTTATCATCCACAGAGCCCAAGGATATTGAAGAAGCTCTGAAGTCTACTGAATGGGTCATCGCAATGCAAGAAGAGCTCAATGAATTCAATCGGAATTCAGTTTGGGAACTTGCGGATCGACCAGATGATGCAAATGTGATTGGCTTGAAATGGATTTTCAAAAACAAGAAAGACGAAGAAGGTCACGTTGTGAGAAACAAAGCAAGGCTAGTTGCAAAAGGATATAGTCAAGAAGAAGGAATCAACTACGATGAAACTTTTGCACCGGTGGCCAGATTGGAATCAGTCAGGCTCTTCTTAGCCTTTGCAGCTCACAAAGGTTTCAAGGTACATCAAATGGACATGAAGTGCACTTTTCTCAATGGAGTGCTCACAGATGAAGTCTACGTTGAACAACCTCCAGGGTTTGAGGTTGCAGGTCCAGAAAAGGTGTACAAGCTGAAGAAAGCGCTCTATGGACTGAAGCAAGCTCCAAGAGCATGGTATGATACTCTCTCTGAGTATCTTATTGAACAAGGGTTCAAGAAAGGATCAGTGGACAGAACATTGTTCACTCTCAAAGAAGATCTCCTACTTGTTCAGATCTATGTCGATGACATAATCTTCGGATCCAAATCCGAACGCATGTGCAAGAAGTTCGTTGACATCATGACCAATAAGTTCCAGATGTCCATGATGGGAGAAATGAATTTCTTTCTAGGATTGCAAGTCAAGCAGACCAGCGAAGGAATACTGATCAATCAGTCCAAGTACGCCAAGGAACTGATCACCAAGTTCGGTATTTAGCACATGAAATCAGTCAAGTCCCAATGAATACAAACTGGAAAGTTGATCCAGGATCAGAAGGAAAATATGTATCTTCAACCAAATACAGAGAAATCATTGGATCATTGCTGTATTTGACTGCGAGCAGACCAGATATTGCGTTTGCAGTCGGGGTTTGTGCGAGATATTAGTCAGATCCAAAGGAAGCTCACATGGATGCAGCAAAGCGAATCTTGAGATATCTTAAAGGCACACCCAATTTAGGATTGTGGTACCCAGCTGACGACGACTTCAAGCTCACCGGATATTCAGACTCAGATTTTGCGGGATGCAAAATTGATCGCAAATCAACATCCGGTACCTGTCAATTCCTAGGCAACAAGCTTATCTCTTGGTTTTCAAAGAAGCAGACTTTAGTCGCCACCTCCACAACTGAAGTTGAATATGTTGCTGCAGGAAGCTGCTGTTCACAACTCCTATGGTTAGTCCAACAGTTGAAGGACTATGGGATCGAAGAAAAGGAAGTCCCAATCTATTGCGACAGCTCCAGTGCTATTGCAATATCCCAGAATTCAGTTCATCGCACCAGAGTCAAGCATATTGCTATTCGACATCACTTCATTCGAGATCACGTCGAAAAGAAGGATATCTCTGTTGAATGGATTCCGACCGCAGTTCAGAGAGCAGACTTGCTAACCAAAGCTCTTCCAGAAGAAAGGTTCAACGATCTGTGTGGAAGGATCGGCCTCATCAACCCAGAAGAGTGATGCTGTGTTTGAAGATCTCTCTCAAACAGTCATGCTGACTGGTGGTCAACCAACTGCTGTTCTACGACCGCTGACGTGGAAAGCTATGAAGAAAACTCATCCTGATGAGTTATCCAAGATCAAGTGGTATCGACTGGCTACAATGCTCAGTCGATCAGTAAGTATTTTTAAGCTTACTATTTAATATCAGTTATTTCAGTCAAGAGCTCTGTGTTTTTAAATTCAAAATCTTTCTCTGACTGATCAGTTCTTTTCAAAATCTTTAACTGATTGTTGGAATATGGAATATCTGTAAAGGACAAGTACTTTCAAAAAGGGGATTTGATTTGATTTAACTTGTCCTGATCTTTACCAAAAATATTTCCAACCTTTTTGCCTCTGTCATCAAATTTCTTGAGAATATCATTGACATGATATTTCTCACCTTTTGAAGCTTCCGTCCCCTGCAGTGACTGCAGACGTGAATTTTTACTTCAAAAATATTTTAGGCACAGTTTTCGAAAAACTTTTCATCTTCTTACTTGGTAATTGTGTGTATTTATACCATGGTGTCTTCAATAATTTTCTGCATCCACTAACAAATCTCCACAGCCTTCACTGTGAGAAAAATTTCAAATTCTTTCAAAGTTTGCAGAGAAAATTTTTGTTCCGACATAGGAGAATTCAATGACTGCAAAGTCATGGAGTGGGAGAATGATGCTCACATACTGGGTCTTCACCGGACCCTTCCACTGGATCTCAACGTCCCTCCAACGTCAAAGCTTGCCCTGTTCTCACTTGTATCCATCGACGCGTCTTCCATCCTCATGCCCAGACCATACAGTTTGAAGTACCTATCTCAAGCAGACGAACTTCACGTGTTCCTCAGGCGAGCTTCTCACCTTTTTGTAAAGCTCCCGTGTGGTGCAACTGCAATGAGCAGGAGCTCGTTGTCAACCGGCGCAACCCACTGCACAAGGTCTTCTTCTCATGGACCAAGTGCTGGGTCATTGACAGTGTCTATCCTCACGATAGTCACTGATTCGATCTTCCTTTCCCACACACTTCTCTCTACTTCCCTCTCTCCTCTCTAAAAACCTCTCCTCAGCCCTCTTCGGTTTGCATGATAGCAGCTCTCTTCTCTTCTCATTTTGGAGAGCCATGCAAATCAACCCCTGCCCCTTTCTCCGTCTTCCTCATTCATCTCTCATCTTCTCCATCTTTCTTTCTTTCTCTAAACCTCCGTATTCTCCACCTCCATCCTACCCAAGGCATCTTTCTCTGGACCATTTTGCGATTCGGTTTCCTCGCATGGTCTTAACTGCATCCTTCAGTCAATTCTACCTTTTTGATGTTGCCAAAAAGGGAGAAAGTTCTTAGAGACTTATTCTCGAAAGACTGAAGTCGATTAAGCAAAATGATCATCACGATGATCATGAGGAAGATTAGCCAGGGAGACCTCAAGTCAAAGAAAAACAAGTGGGAATGGACCAAGCTTAGGAACATGAAGAATGAAGACAGAAGATGAAGATCAAGAAGTTCAAGGCGCAGCCTAGCAGACTGCTGGAGTCCATGGGTTTCCCATGAGTTTTTGTTTTTATTGTTTTGTACTCCAATGTAAGTCTTGCTTTGTACCTCAACTGATGTCTCATCAGTCATTTTATTGAAATAAAAATAACTTCTGTTGATCTCAACCTGAAGACAATATCTTTTTGTCCAGGCTCTGATTATGGTTTTTTTGTCTTTTTCCTCGTTCTTATTTAGAACTGTTGCGTTCTTGACTCTAAGTACAAGTTTTTAGGTTCTATTGTTAAGGGGGAACTGTATTCACCATGTTTTAGAACTTGTGCTCTGAGTTCAGTCTTTGCATTGCTTAGAACTGTTGTAAGGTTTTGGTATCATCAAAAAGGGGGAAATTATTGGGAACCCCATGGAATATCGTGTCTTGTTTTGATGATACCAAAATCCTTAGGTTTAATATGTAATAGACTAGAACAGTTTGAACTCAAGTGTTAGAGTTCGTTTCTAGTTTAGTTTTCAGTTCTGAAGACTGAAGAACGAAGGACTGAAGACTGAAGACTGAAGTTACCAACTGAAGTATTAGTTGAAGAATCAGTTCGGAACTGATTACTTAATGCGTGCCTCGTGGACTCAGCGGACTGATACTAAAGTCAAGTATCAGTTAAACATTCTTCCTCGGACTGAACTTCCAACGTTCAAAGGAAGCCACGTGCTCACATAGTACAGCCGCATTAAATGCAGAGATCTCAGGATCATCCCTCTCTGCAGAGGTCATTCCTATTTGGTGGCTACTTTATCAGAGATGTCGCATCTCCTGCTCTTCAACATAGCCGTTCCCACCAAACAAGGAACCTCGAAGATTGAAGCCTCAACCCAAATTCAAAAAGCTCTCCAACGGAAGAAATCTTGAAGACGTTCTCCGCCAACGGATCTATTCAGGATCTCTCCTATAAGTAGTGCTCGAGGATCACTTCAATCTTCACCGATTCAACGACATAAGCTGAAGCTCTGCCAAAATTGCTACTAAGCTCAAAGCTTAACCTCCCCAAAGCTTGAATCGAAGAAGAGAATTCCAAAGCCAAAACTCAGTCACTGCTGATTACACACATTCTCTTAGACCTTAGGCAAATATCTGTTTACCCAGAAGCCTAGGTCAAACTTGCTCCAAAGAACTTGTTCTTTGAGGTTTAGTTGGCAAGATTTTCAAACCTCCTTTCGAGAGATAGAATCGAGTGTTTGAGTGGTAAAGGAGTTCAGGAAGGTACTCTGACTCCGTGAGATCCTAGTGCAAGGTCGTGCTAGGAGTGAGAAATCCAACACGAGTGAAGTGTTGGTACTGAATAGTGGAATCTTCAGTGGAACGGTTGTGTGCACCCGGCAAGCACACGGTTCGATTTGCAGTGCACCAGTTAAGCTCTTGCGGAGTGGATTGTTGGTCTGATCAACCGACCGTGGATGTAGGAAAGTGTTTTTCGAACCACGTAAAATTCTCTGTGTTATTTACAGTTTTCAGTTTTACATACTTACTTGTGTTCTTACTTTTGATAAACTGAATACTGAATAACTGCAAAGAGAAACCTAAGACTAACAATGTGCTCAACCGAGGCTATTACGAAACAAAGTTATTTCCGCTGCGTATGATATCAGTCTGACTGATCTATTCTCTGATAGTCAGGAAGATTTATATAATCTCTGTTTTAGCAAACTCGACTGAAGCCTCTACGTGCAGCAGTTAAGTTCCAGTAACTTAACTCATAACTCCTTATTGAAGAGTCTTTCAGCATCAGTCGTCAACCCTGTTTGGTCAAAACTCCTTTCTGTTAACAGGTGTCTTAGTTTGCTTGTAAAGTTTCATTTTGATCTCTATCTTGAGATCCCTCTGTTTTTAGAGGAAAGAAAAATAGCCCATAGGTGTATTCCCCCTCCCCATACACCTATTCGAGACCCTCCGGACCTAACAGAGGGCTATTTTTCTTTCCTCTAAAAACAGAGGGATCTCAAGATAGAGATCAAAATGAAACTTTACAAGCAAACTAAGACACCTGTTAACAGAAAGGAGTTTTGACCAAATAGGGTTGACGACTGATACTGAAAGACTTTTCAGTAAGGAGTTATCAGTTAAGTTACTGGAACTTAACTGATGCACGTACAGGCTTCAGTCGAGTTTGCTAAAACAGAGATGATATAAATCTTCCTGACTATCAAAGAATAGATCAGTCAGACTGATATCATACGCAGCGGAAATAACTTTGTTTCGTAATAGCCTCGGTTGAGCACATTGTTAGTCTTAGGTTTCTCTTTGCAGTTATTCAGTACTCAGTTTATCAAAAGTAAGAACACAAGTAAGTATGTAAAACTGAAAGCTATAAATAACACAGAGAATTTTACGTTGTTCGAAAAACACTTTCCTACATCCACGGTCGGTTGATCAGACCAACAATCCATTCCGCAAGTGCTTAACTGGTGCACTGCAAACCGAACCGTGTGCTTGTCGGGTGCACACAATCGTTCCACTGAAGATTCCACTATTCAGTACCAACACTTCACTCGCGTTGGATTTATCACTCCTAGCACGACCTTGCACTAGGATCTCACGGAGTCAGAGTACCTTCCTGAACTCCTTTACCACTCAAACACTCGATTCTATCTCTCGAAAGGAGGTTTGAAAAACTTGCCAACTAAACCTCAAAGAACAAGTTCTTTGGAGCAAGTTTGACCTAGGCTTCTTGGTAAACAGATATTTGCCGAAGGTCTAAGAGAATGTGTGTAATCAGCAGACTGATTTTGGCTTTGGAATTCTCTTCTTCGATTCAAGCTTTGGGGAGGTTAAGCTTTGAGCTTAGTAGCAATTTTGGCAGAGCTTCAGCTTATGTCGTTGAATCGGTGAAGATTGAAGTGATCCTCGAGCACTACTTATAGGAGAGATCCTGAATAGATCCGTTGGCGGAGAACGTCTTCAAGATTTCTTCTGTTGGAGAGCTTTTTGAATTTGGGCTGAGGCTTCAATCTTTGAGGTTCCTTGTTTGGTGGGAAAGGCTATGTTGAAGAGCAGGAGATGCGACGTCTCTGATAAAGTAGCCACCAAATAGGAATGATCTCTGCAGAGAGGGATGATCCTGAGATCTCTGCATTTAATGCGGCTGTACTATGTGAGCATGTGGCTTCCTTTGAACGTTGGAAGTTCAGTCCGAGGAAGAATGTTTAACTGATACTTGACTTTAGTATCAGTCCGCTGAGTCCACGGGGCACGCATTAAGTAATCAGTTCCGAACTGGTTCTTCAACTGATACTTCAGTTGGTAACTTCAGTCTTTAGTCTTCAGTCCTTCGTTCTTCAGTCTTCAGAACTGCAAACTAAACTAGAAACGAACTCTAACACTTGAGTTCAAACTGTTCTAGTCTATTACATATTAAACCTAAGGATTTTGGTATGATCAAAACAAGACACGATATTCCATGGGGTTCCCAACAATTTGGCTGCTCCAGTAGTTGAAGTGCTCGCCTTCGAATATTGGTACTTAATTTGGAGTATAAGAAAATATGGAAATGCTTGATGCCATGTTGAATAACAAGGCTCTTGATAGTGATACCACAATTTGTTGGGTATAAGAAAGAAAGAATAGGTTCTACGGCACTTAATCAATTTGTAGAGAAAATGACTTGGATATATTTTTGCTTAATTAATGCTCCAAATGGCTTAGATTACAAAGGTATTTATAGATACCTCTAGACATGAATCTATCCAATACATGAATCAATATTAAATAAGATACATGACTCTTTGATGAGAAGAAGAACAAACACATGCATGGAAACTAAGAAGTTGACTAACTTTAATTGAAACAAAGAGTACTTTATAATTTGATTTAGAAAAAATATATAAGATGACACCAATATAATATTCACATTTAGGTTTACAAATCAACGACACACACCACTATTATATGCTCGTCCAAAATATTAAAGACGACATGATTAACATAAAATCTCAAAACCAACAGCTAATTATTCATTATATGGAGTGGCGACAACAAACAAATTTTCTTTTCGTGAAGATGCTAAGCCAACATTTTCAATCATGTCCAAATCTTTGGCCCTAACACCTTCTGGAAGCTTCCAGTCGAAGTTGTAGAGTAGTTGGGCTAAAGCCAACTCTATAGAAGCCAAAGCAAATGTTATTCCAGGGCATATTCTTCTTCCAGTACCAAATGGCAAGTACTGAAAATCACCACCCGCAAAATCCACTGTCTGATTCTCGAATCTCTCAGGCTCGAATTCTTCTGGATCTTTCCAGAAGCTTGGATCCCTTTGGATCGCCCAAATGTTGACCATCACCTTCGCTCGAGCAGGTATGGTGTATCCATTAATCACGTGTTCCTCGTGGGAAGCTCTAGGCACTGTTGGACCCGGAGGGTGTAGCCTCAGAGACTCTTTGATCACCAATTTTAAATATTTCAGATTATGAATGACGACGTCGTTTTTGTCGGGACCTTTTCCTTTCAAAGCTTGTCTTACTTCATCTTGTGCCTTGTCCATCACTCGAGGGTTCCTTATCAGTTCTACCATCGTCCAATCAATAGTTGTCGCGGTGGTTTCTGTTCCACCAATGAACATATCCTGCGCAATAATAAGATGATGCATTCACCGTAGATATTTAATGAAATTGGAGAGAGTAAACGTACCAAGACTTACATACAAAACAGCTTTGATGTTGTGATTAGCGATGAGAAACTGAAGCTTCTCTTCTTCTTTAACCCTCAACAAAACATCAACCAAATCCTCACCGTTGCCGGACCTCCTCGCCGGATTCTCCCTGTGCTGATCAATAACATCATCGAGAATCACATCGAGCTTCCGCCGCATCGTCTTGAGCCTCCGCTTTGTCCAGCTCAGCGCGCCGACGATCCTGGACGACGGGAACAGATCCGCGATCTCAAACCCTCCGGCCATCGTCAGCGTCTCCATCATCAGCTTGATCAACGCCTCGTTGTCCCTGCAGACGCCGCCAAACGCGGCGCGGCTGGTGATGGAGCTGGAGAAGGAGTAGATCCTCTCCGTTAGGTTCACGGAGCTTCCAGAAGATTCCCGCAGGGAATCGAGCAAGCGAGCGGCCTCGTCTCTTCTGATGGATTGGAAGGAGCGCACAATTCTAGGGCTGAGAAGCTCGTTGACGCAGATCTTCCGCATCTGCCGCCAGTAGTCGCCGTAGGGGCAGAAGGCGATGTCGCTGTAGTTGTACCACATGATCTCGAACGCCACGCACTGCGGCTTGTGGGCGAAGCTGGGTTCGAGATCTTTCAGCATCTGTTTGGCGATCTCCGGTGACGAGACCACCACGGCGGAGGTCTCGCCGAGCTTGAGGTGCATGATGGGGCCGTACTGTTTGGATAAGTCTGTGAAGCAACGGAAGGGAGGGGAGCTTATTTGATGCAGGTTTCCAATTATAGGAAGTGGTTTGGGGCCAGGTGGTAGTTTCAATGGAATGCCATTTTTGGATTTCTTCCATTTGTTGTCCACGAAGATGAACAAGAAGATTGTACACAAAATTACAGAAGCGGTGGTTGTTAGGTCAAGCATGTTTGTTGTATGCTTGGAGCTTCGACTTGGAGGATATATATAGTCCTCATATTTGGAGACCAAGAAACTCATTTCTATTGGTTTTCAAACGTGTCATGATCACTTGCAATTAATTCTCCTACAAACGCTCTTATTTTAATTTAGGGTTAATTGTAGTTTATGGCCTGAACTTTGGAGTCATTTATAAATATGGTCCGAATTTTAAAAAATATAAACAAATAGCCTAAACTTTGAAATCATTTACAAAAACGGCCTGAACTTTGAAAAATACCAAAAAATATCCTGAACTTTGAAATCATTTGTAAAAATGGCCTGAACTTTGGAGTCATTTGTAAAAATGATATTAACTTTAAAAAAATACAAAAAAATGGCATGAACTTTGAAGTCATTTGTAAAAACGGCACGAACTTTATTAATACAAAAAATAACTCAATTTTTATCAAATGTATAAAAATTGCATGAGCTTACACTTTCGGAATCGAATTATGACAACGTGGAAAGTCCGACATTGACGTGAAAATTATAAATACACTTGGAATATTTATAATAAAGTATGATAATTAATTCTCTTATAATAAGAATTTTTAATCTCGTAAAATATTATTGACAACACTAATTTTTTAAACTTGGAGTACATAAAATTCATATTACGCACAGACAGAAAATTTTCACATACTTTTCAGGTCACTTTAGATTTTGTATTTATGAAAGATCGAGTCATTTTAGATTTTTTAAAATTCAGGTCATTTTTATAAATCTTCATAATTCAAATTATTTTTTGTATTTTTTTTTAAGTTCAGACCATTTTTACAAATTTTCAAAATTCAAATTATTTTTGTATATTTTTTTTAAATTCGTGTTATTTTTACAAATGACTTTAAAGTTTGGCTATTTTTACAAATGACTTCAAAGTTCATGTCATTTTTTGTATTTTTTAAAGTTCATGCCATTTTTACAAATGACTTTAAAGTTCAGGCCATTTTTACAAATGACTACAAAGTTCATGTCATTTTTCTGTATTTTTAAAGTTCGGGTCATTTACAATTGAATTTAAAGTAGTTCAGCCCATATTTTTATATTTTTTAAAGTTCGGGCCATATTTACAAATGATTCAAAAGTTCGAGCCATAAACTACAACTAACCCAATTTAGAATCTTCTAGGTATAAGAGACGACATCAGACAAGATTCTTTAATTATGATGACCGTGATTCATTATTAATTTAAGAGGAGATCTTGGGTACCACCGGGTGTACTGTGTTGCACTCGGACACAGATCCTAATCTGAACCCTCATTCTAATCCAAACCGTGTAAATGATACTATTCGATTATACAAATGACATTGCCTGTAATTGACATCATTATGTTATACAAATGACACTATAACATTGTAAATGACACTGTATATAATATTATCCCTCGTTTGTAGTGAGAAGGAGGGATGGATAATGGTCAAATTCTTTTTTTATAGGAAATGAGGAAAAAGAAAGAAATGATTTAAAATGTGAAAATTTATTTATCCCTCATTTTATCCTAATAAATTTACAACCAAATAAAATGCACATTTAACGTATAATCTTAATTATTCAAATATTTTAATAATTTATAAATTTTTGATTAACTACCTCCCAGACGAGTGCGCTGCACAAGTAATATTTGAATGCCTATTTGAGGCGTGGATTTCTTCTCGGCCGTTTTATGACCTTAGAGCATCTGCATCGCTTACACGATGGCGGCCTACTCATGTAGAGCTCGCATCGTGTAAGGCGATGCAACCCTTCCTTATACGAGACGTGTAGCCCGCTCGACCATTTAATTTAGGCGCGTGTGACCATTAAAAAAAATCGAATTTGAATATTCTTTTATTTTAATTTATGTAATTTTAATTATGTTTTTAATTTTTTTATGTAATTTTTAGGTTTTTTATTTTAATGAAATTTTAATTATTAGTAAAATGTGTTATTTAAATTTGAGCAATTAAATTTAAGTGAAGTTTTATGTAATTTTTAGGATTTCAAAATTAATGCAATTTAAATTTGAATTAAATGGTGTGATTTAAATTTATGCAATTAAACTTAAATTAAAAATGGAAAAATCAAAACTAAAAAAATCATGTAGGCTATCATGTAATTGTTGGAATATAAGAATATATAATGGAGAATTTATTTAATTGGTAGGAGGAAATTTAGAGAAATTGGTTGTGGACGTGTGTGTGCTTAGGAATTTGAGTGGGAGGATTGTAGTTTACTAACACAATCTTTCTTTAATTCACTTCATTCTTTCTTCCCTCTTTTTTCATTACATTCCAATCATGGTTACATATTTATAGTGGTGAGTAGATGATTCCTACATTCTCTAGAATATTCTCAACTATTATTTTTCTTCATTCTCAACTATTCTAGATATTTCTACAAATTTCTTCTAATTTCTTTTATTCTTTCTTTTCCTCTAATTCTAGAATATTCTTTACAAATCAAGTTTATTACTTTATTCTAACAGTAATCCCAATGCAGCCTCTTTACCGCCCCCCTCATTAAATAAGCTATCATGTAGGCTATCATGTAACCCCAATGTGGATGCTCTTAGTGGTGATATTTTAATTATGAATAATTAATCTCTGGTCAACATGGCTTCATCAGTCATCAGTCATCACTACATTGTAAAATACAAGCTGCCAGAAAATGCGACAAACTCCTCATTTAGACAAGAACTAAGAAAATATGATCAATTGCTATTAGATATATAATGTTTTAAGTTACAAAATATTAATTACCGTTATGATGAAAACAAGTCTCTAACTTCTTACAATTAATATATATCCCTTCATCTATTTTAAGCCCTCATGTCATTATATATATGCATTGAAAAATATGTATGGAGCCGACATTAGTTAATTATCGTCATTGAAAACGACTCTCTTAATTTCCTACGATTAGTATATATCCCTTCATCTTTTCTCATGTCGTATGCATTGAAAAAACACATGGAGCCAACATTATCTGTCGTTATTGAAAGCTACTCTATATTATAATTTCCTACAACTAATATCTCAGGTCGTATGTATTGAAAAAAAAAATGGAGCCTCGACCAATGAGGCATTGTTCTAGTGGCAAAATTGATGCACCCAAAATTTTCTTTTGTGAAAGGTCTTGGGTTCAATCTCGCCTGTGTGCGGTGATGTTTTTCCACTTTAGGTGGCATTGTATTCTTGCCTGTGTGTGGTGTTCTATACTTCTATTGTTTGGTATAGAAGTCCCATACGTAGGGCGTTTTTCGGTGATGTTTTTCCACTTTAGGTGGTGTTGTATTTCCACCTGCGTGTAGTGTTGTATTGTTTGGTGTAGAGGTCCCACACGCAGGGTGTTTCTCGCTTGCGTGCGGTGATGTTTTCCCACCGTTGGATGGTGGTGAGGTCCCGCCTGCGTGCGGGTTGCATAATTAATTATATTCAAATACCTCTTGTAATTTCAAAAAAAAAAAAATGTATAGCCAACATTATCTGTCGTTATTGAAAGCTACTCTATATTATAATTTCCTACAATTAATATTGTGAGGTTGGCCTATTTCTCATTTATCTTCTCTTTCTTTTTCTGGACCATCACTTAAGCCCAGAACCGAGCCCACTCATTTCTCCCAGCCCTTTCCCAAACCCTAGCCCACTCCCCTCTGATTTACCCTACCCCGCCCCTCTCTCTCTCTCACTTCTCACTCAGCGCCGCTCCACTTAACCCTGATCCTCTCATCTCTCTCTCTGACTCCTCGACTCCTCCACCTTCCACGGCCCTTTTACCTTGGTTTCTCCAGCGCCTTCAATGGCGTTTCACCCTACCGTTGCTGCTGCTCTCCTTAAATCCCTGATGCTCTCTCATGTTGGGATAACCGTTATTATCAAAGTGAGAAAGGCTCTGCTATTCCTTTCAAGTGTTGTTGTTTCTTTGATAGTACGGGATTCCCTGTGTGAGTGGAGGTATCACTGGGCTTTCCTGACCACCGGAGCCCTGTTTGGTGGTTACCTGAGTAGATCTGAGTCACCGGAGTTCTGTACTTGGCTCCTGCTGTTGGTGGCTCTGCTGAGATCTGAGAAGCTGCTCCATATCCGTCACTTTGGCCTTGATCGAATTGCTGCCGGAAGGGTTGCCAAGTTCTGGGGAAAATCTGAGCCCCACCGTGTCCCGAGGACACCTTTTCCCCTTCTCTGACTTTCCTTATTTCTTTCTTCTGACTTTCCCTTGTTTCTCTTTTACTTGCTGCCTTTCTTTGTGTGTTGCAGAGAAGTGGATCCAGAGTAGAGAAGTCGAGGCTCTCCAGCGCAGCGAAGTCGCCGAGGTGCCAGAGCAGAGGGATCGAAGCTCCAGAGCAGAGGGATCGAAGCTTCAGAGCAGCGGAGCCGAGTCTTCCAGAGCAGCGGAGTCGAGTCTTCCAGAGCAGAGGGATCGAAGCTCCAGAGCAGAGGGATCGAAGCTTCAGAGCAGCGGAGCCGAGTCTTCCAGAGCAACGAAGTCGAGTCTTCCATAGCAGCGAAGTCGTTGTCTACAGAGGAGAAGAAGAAGACGAAGATTCAAGTGCTTGAGCACGAGTGGGGAAGACAGGAGGTTCGGGAAACAAGAGGTGTAACCCTGGCTAGGTGAAGATACCCAACAAATATATATTCCTTCATCTATTTTATGCTCTCATGTCATATGTATTGAAAAATATATGTAGCCAAAATTTTAATAAGATTGGAGAGAAATAATCTAGATAAGTAATAAGTGTAATTAAAAAGAAAAGGTATATACCTATCTTTATATACATTGGGAATGATTCCAATGAGATCCTTCATAAATCATAATATATGGTGATATCCTTCATATGTGGTGAGATCTTAGATTGATTTGTAAGTATTAATTTAATGTATTATATGGCGATTTAATCACTTACCGATAGATATTGTTTGTCGGCAAGATTACCGACCGTCGTCTGTCGGGCACACTGTCGGTATTTGCTGCACCAATTTTACCCGCAATGATTGATTATTACCGATGATAGATTGATAGTCCGTCGGTGAATACCGATGGGGACGATGTCGTACTTTGTAGATGACACGATTAAGAGGGTGTTTGGCTGAGCTTATAAGCTCTTTAAAAAAAGCTTATAAGCTATTTAGGAGCTTATAGTGTTTGACAACATAAGCTCATAAACACCTTATAAGCTCTAAAAATAAGATCTAAGAGCTTATAAGCTCCTCAAAAAATAAGTTCCTCTATCCCAACGTATTTTCTCATTATCTTATAAGCAACACTCATTTTACAAAAATAATTCAACTATGATTTTTTATTTTCATCATATATCATTCTAATTTCATTTTTCATCGATTTTCTCTCACTAACTAAAAATTCTCTCTCTAACTTATAAGTTTAATTACTCAAACGCTTTGACAACTTATAAGCTCTTAAGAAACTACATCTTATAAGCTCTTGAAACATCTTATAATCTCTTAGAGCTTATAAGCTCTTTAAAATAAGCTTAGCCAAACACCCTCTAAATAGTAACTTACTTTCCTGTAAGTCTTGGTGCATGTTGTTGATGTGTTTAGCTTAGTTGTTTATATTATTGTATTGTTGTTTAATACAATTTAATATAAATATTTAGGTGTTATTTGGTGTAGAAATTAAAGAAATCCATATCAACTGGATTGAATGGAAGAAAGCAGAAGATAAGTAATTTTGATGAAGATTTGAAAGATTTCGATAAATGCAAGATTGAGAGTTGCAGGAAAAAGCGTTGGAAGACTAAAGCTTATATTTTATGATGGCATAATGGAAACGAATTTTCCTTGTAACTATATTAGATGTTATTTTATGTCATAGTTAGTGGGCTAATAGTTATATGAATTAGTTTATTTCTTAAGCCCATTAATAAGGTGACGGCTAGTTATAAGATTAGGGGAAGTTTTATTGGGGTGTATTCGTTGTGGATTTCCACAGACTTTAAAAAGTCTATGGAATTTAAATTCCATGAAATTTACATAGATTCCAGACGACTTTCAAAGAATTCGTGGTTGGATTTCACCCCGATTTTTACTGATTTTCGAAGATTTTACGGGATAATTTTGGAATTGAGTTCCATGAAACCAACACCCGCTAGAAGAGACCCAGCGCCCGCGGAGTCCCAGCACCCGCTGGAAACCCAGCGACCGCTGAGTTCCAGTGAGCGCTGGAAGCCCAGCGACCGCTGGGAATTCTTCACATCATGATCTGGACTTTCTACTGAACTACAGTCACTATCTGAACTGAAACAGAACTGCCGATTTACATATAAACCACAGTCACAGCCGATAGAAAGAAAAATGTCAAAATAAAATTAAAAATAAAGTGTTATCCATCTTTTATTTAATTGTTTACCACTTCAGGTGCTTCTAGCAAAGAAGTAATTGTTAGTTTGCTATTTTGAGGAGAAAAGTAAATATGCATTCCATTATTTCAAAAAACTAAGTAATGAAAGTCTTCTCAACATATTTAAGTAATCTACTTTATTAAAAGACTAATAAACTAATATTCTAACATCCTCCCTCAAACTCAAGATGTCGCTGCGACGAGCATTGAGAGTTTGCCAACCAGAGCACGAAAGCGCGGAAGTGGAAGAGACTTGGTGAACAAATCTGCAATCTGTGAAGAAGAAGCAATAAAAGGTAACTCAAGTGTCCCCTGCTGCAAATGATGGCGAGTGAAGTGACAGTCAATCTCAATGTGTTTAGTACGCTCATGGAAGACAGAGTTGTGAGCAATTTGAATAGCACTCTTATTGTCACAATACATTGGAGTTGGTTTAGAGATGGAGACACCCATTTCAGAGAGTAACCACCTTAGCCAGATAATCTCAGTAGTAGTGGAGGCCATGGCTCGGTACTCGGCTTCTGTAGATGATCGAGAAACAACCTTTTGTTTCTTACTCTTCGAAGAGATAAGAGAATCACCGAAAAATACACACATCCCAGTAGTAGATTTTCGATCAATAGGATCACTGGCCCAATCAGCATCAGAAAAGGCACGAAGCTCAAGTGATGAAGTGGTAGAGTACAAGAGACTGTGGAACATCGTACCTCGAAGATAGCGAAGAATGCGAAGAACAACAGACCAATGAACTGTGGTAGGAGAAGAGACAAACTGACTGACAATGTGGACAGCATAAGCAATATCCGGGCGAGAGATAGTTAGGTAGACCAAACTCCCAACAATGGTGCGATACAAGGTAGGATCCTCCAAAGGTAAACCATCAGATGTGGAGTACTGAACATTTGCTTCCATAGGAGTGTCAATAGTGCGAGTATCAGTAAGATGAGCACGATCAAGAATGTCAGCAATATATTTGGACTGAGATAAGAGATACCCCCTGGGGGATTTACAAACCTCAATACCAAGAAAATATCTAAGAGGACCTAAATCCTTCATTTCAAAGCGAGATGCTAAATCTGATTTCAATGAAGAAATTCCAGTTGTGTCACTCCCAGTTATGATCATATCATCAACATATAGAGAAACGAGGATAATACCAGAATCCGAGGTCTTGACAAAAAGTGCATGATCACATTCGCTCATACGAAAACCAAGAGAAATAAGAGCAATGGAGAATGTGTCATACCAAGAGCGAGAGGCTTGTTTTAGACCATACAAAGATTTCTTTAGCCGACAAACGTATCCAGCTTTGTGGGAGACTCCTGGAGGAGGAGTCATGTAGACTTCATCAATAAGATCTCCATGTAAGAAGGCATTCTTGACATCCATCTGAGAGAGATCCCATTGACGGGCAGCAGCAACAGCAATAAGAGTACGAACCGTGGTCATTTTGGCAACAGGAGCAAATGTTTCTTCATAATCTAGACCATATTGTTGTGAAAACCCCTTAGCAACCAACCTTGCTTTATACCTCTCAATAGATCCATCTGCCTTTGTTTTGATCTTATATACCCATCGGGAACCAATGGCATGCTTTCCTTGTGGAAGGGGTACCAACTCCCAAGTACCAGTCTTGTGTAGAGCTTGAAGTTCATCATCCATAGCCCGTTGCCACAAAGGATTAAGAGAAGCCTCCTTATAGGAGGTGGGTTCAACAATTTTGTGGATTGAAGAAAGAAAAGCAGTGAAAGAAGGAGAATATGCAGAATAAGCAAAATCAGGAAGACGAGTAGACTTACTGACACGGGTAGAACGACGAAGAGGTGGATCCACATTCACAGGAGGTGGAGAAGGAGCAGGAGAGGCAGGTTGGGCAATATCATTAGTAACATCATCATTAGTACCTGCATGTTCAAGCTCACAATCGCTAACAAACGGGTCAACATGTATGAGGTCAGATCTAGTCATATTGTTAGGAGATGAAGGAATGGAATATAGAGGAATATGCTCGATAAAAAAGACATGACGGGATACATACAACTTATGACTAACAGGATCAAAGCATCTATAACCCTTTTGACCTTCCCCATACCCTAGGAAAATACACAAGGCAGAACGAGAGGATAACTTATTTCGCTCAACATGAGGGCGAAGAACGAAGCAAGCACATCCAAACACACGCAGATGAGTGTAGTCAGGGGCATAGCCAAAAAGTTTTTCAAAAGGAGACACACCTTTGGTAATGGCAGATGGGATCCTATTTATCAAGTAAACAGAGGTAAGAGTAGCCTCTCCCCAAAACTCATTGGGAACAGAGGCAGACAAAAGTAGAGAGCGGGCTGTTTCAACAATGTGACGATGCTTTCTTTCTGCCACACCATTTTGTTGTGGTGTGTCAGTGCAAGAACTTTGATGTATAGTACCATCATTAGCAAGCAACTCTCTGAAGCTATTGGAAGTATATTCCCCACCCAAGTCACACCTAAAACACTTAATAACAGAAGAGAATTGAGTTTTGACAAGAGCACGAAAAGCTTGATAAATTCCTAGAAAATCAGAACGATGTTTCATAAGATAAACCCAACAATATCGAGTATGATCATCAATAAATGAGACATAATATCTTGACCCCCCTTTTGTAGCAATGGGGGAGGGTCCCCAAACATCAGAATGAATCAAGTCAAAAGGAGAATGAGAAACAGAATCACTGTGATGAAAAGGTAAGGCAGAAAATTTTGCAAGTTTACAACCACTACAAGAAGATATATCATGACTCTTGATGGACCCTAAGGATCCATTATTAGCCATATAGTTTAAACGAGAAGAAGAAACATGTCCAAGACGAGAATGCCATAAATAAAAACTAGAAGATGACGAATTCAAATGAAAATTGGACAAGTCAATACTAGAGGCAGCAACTCCTGGGGGTCGAAGATAATCCAAAATGTATAGTCCGCCCTGCCTATGGCCTGTCCCAATCTCCCTCCGAGAATGTAGATCCTGAATATGACAAGAATCAGGAAGAAATGTGACAGCAGCAGAATATTTATCACAAATTTTACTAACAGAGGCTAAATTCAAGGCAAGTTTAGGAATATGATAAACATGTGGAAGAGAAATATTATGTGAGATAACATGACCAATTCCAGAAGATGATATATGAGTTCCATCAGCTGTGGCAACAGATATGGAATGTGATGGACTAATGGAAGCAAAAGTATCTGCATTGGGAGACATATGGTTGGTAGCTCCAGAATCTAAAACCCAAGCAGAAGAAGAAGATGTATCTGTGGAACCTGAGGTCGACAAACCTGCTGCAGCAGTCATAGCATGAGGTTGAGAGTTGATGAACTTTTGAAACTTCTCAAAGAGATCATTTGATGTGGAAGTAGAGATTCCAGAATCTATCTGTGTAGATTCAGATGTGGCAGCAGCAGTGTGAGGAGGTTTGGGATGTCTATAAGATTGATTCTGGCCAAAAGTAGGAGGAGGACGACCAGCTGTAGTGTGTGACTTGTTTGCCAATTCAGGGCACTGAGCCTTCCAATGACCAGGTTGCTTGCAGTAGTTGCAAATGCTCGTATCAGAGATTGGATTCTTATTCTGATAATAGCTCGGAGGTCTTCCATGGCTTCTTTGTTGAGGACGAGAGTGAGCAGCCAATACAGATTGAGTGAGTGCTGGATTGGTGCCTTTAACTGTTCCTGACTTATGTCGAATTTCCTCAGCAAGAAGTTCACTAACAACAGAATCCACAGAGGGCAGGGGATTGCGATGTAGAATGTTGCCACGCAAGCCCTCAAAATCATCACGAAGAGCCATCAAAAATTGAACCAAGCGTTGTTCTTCTCTCCGAGCAATGTAGGGAGCAAAGGCCTTAAGTTGTATAGACTCAGTGAGAGCCAACTGATCCCACAAATCTGACATGGAAGTATAGAATTCCTGAATACTTATGTCCCTCTGATTGAGAGTACGAATATCCATTTCCAATTGATATTGTCTTGCAAAATTAGACTGAGTGTAAAGTTTCCCCAAGTGTTCCCAAACTTCTTTTGCAGTATCATACTTAGCCAGTTGCATGCCAATGGAGTTTTGAACAGAATTATTTATCCAAGTAATAATTTTCGAATTACAAACTTCCCAAGAGTCAAGCTCCTCAACATACTTATCATTATTCTCCTCAATCGGTTTACAATGTGTGCCAGACACATAACCCCATAATTTTTTACCTCTCAAAAAATTCTTCATGACATAACTCCAATAAGAATAATTTTTCCCATTCAAACGAACATTAATAGACTGAAGCGAGTCGTCTCTTTCGGAAGTCATAATGATGAAACAAGTAGCAAATAACACCACCAAACAAGTTTCAAAACCAAATAAGAACAGACAATCCCAAAACCAACAAATCTTCAACAAAACACCAAGCAAGATCACCAACAACAATGCCAATCACCAACCAACAAAATCAAATATCGAAGCAATTTTCAAGAAAATACCAAATATTCTGTCAGATCCGGAATTCCACAAACAGGTACATAAATCGAAGGAGAAGGACGAGACGAGTCGAACGGCGTCGACCGGAGCTCCGTCCGGTGCCGGACGCGCCGTCACGCGCCGGCGGAAGGCGACAGCGTCGCTGGAACTCGGAGGCGCGTGTGGGCCACCCGCGCGGCTTCCACGGCCGATTTTTCGGCCGTCGGGTCGTCGGACGGTGCCGCTTCTCACTGCGTAGGAGGTGAGATCCAATTCCGGCTGGAAGTTTCCGGCTCTGATACCATGTTAGTTTGCTATTTTGAGGAGAAAAGTAAATATGCATTCCATTATTTCAAAAAACTAAGTAATGAAAGTCTTCTCAACATATTTAAGTAATCTACTTTATTAAAAGACTAATAAACTAATATTCTAACAGTAATGACTCCTGTAATTTCACCAGACAAATAAATAAGGAAGAGCCACATAATTTCGTAAAAGATTACCTGTAAAGTGTAGTTTTTTATTGTTGATGTTAGCAGGTTCACTGTATGACGTGCCACAGATTTTTCATCGTGTACCCCACCATGGTAATGAGATGAAAGCCACCTACTCAACAGCCCGGAGCCAGAATCAGAGGGAGTACTTCTATGCATGGGAGTTTGACTGCTGCCTCCGAACTGGGCCAATAATTTAATTAACAAAAGAGGATCCCATATGATAGAAACAGCACTCAGCGATTGCTGAGTTCCAGCGCTCGCTGGCTTCTTGGCCGCGGGTGCTGGAACTCAGCGCTCGCTTAAAATTTCATGGATTTCAATTCTCGTGGTTCTTGGCCGGATTTCGTCGTGTGTATTTTTTGGATGAAATCCATAAAAGTAATTCCGGATTTTAAGTCAATGGAATAACGAATACACCTAGATTTGTATGGATTTTAAAAAGTCTTGAACAAATACACCCAGATTTATATGGACTTTTAAAAGTCTTGAACGAATACACCTAGATTTCTGCAGACTTTTAAAAGTCTTGAACGAATACACCCAAACTTTTAAAATCCATAGAAATCCATCAAATTCCACAACGAATACACCCCCCTTAATTGAAGGAATCAACTTTGGTAGAAGAGGAGTTAGGCGGCTTGACACCGAGAGCTTTGGACCTGGAGTAGAGATCTGGCGCCGGAAATTTTAGTTTATTAGTTAGATTTATTTTGGCTGGAGATAGTGGATTCGCGTATGATTTCAATTCGAATTTTTGGTGACAATTCTATTTATTTCAATTCATTCGATTATTAATTATGTTTGTTTTATTTTAATTTTGTTATATTTTATTTTATTAATATGAGTAACTATTTTTTTTGATTTAGTGAGAATAATGAAACACTAATCTAAAATCTGTGAGACTTAATTGTTTGTTAATTGATTCAATTGGATTTTGATTTGTTTCATGAGCCAAGTGTTTAATCTGATTTTCTTGAGCCTGATCAGTTTTGGTTAATTCAAATTGGTGTCAATTAGTTCCCTCAATCCGTATTAATGTTGGAATCGGGCTAATTAGTGACGAAGCTATCGTACCGGTAGTAGCGAATAAAGAAGTTCAAGGCGCAGCCAAGCAGACTGCTGGAGTCCATGGGTTTCCCATGTTATTTTTGTTTTTCTTTTTTACTCCAATGTAAGTCTTGCTCTGTACCTAGACTGATGGCTTATCAGTATTTTATTAATGAAAAGAACTTCTTTTTTATCTCAACCTGAAGACAATGACTCTTTGTCCAGGCTCTGATTATGTTTTTCTGTCTTCTCCTTGTTCTGTTTTTAGAACTGTTTCGTTCTTAACTCTAAGTACAAGTTTTTAGGTTCTATTGTTAAGGGGGAACTGTTTTCACCCCAGGTTTAGAACTTGTACTGTGAGTTCAGTCTTTTTGTTGTCTAGAACTGCTGTGTGGTTTTGGCATCATCAAAAAGGGGGAAATTGTTGGGAACCTTGTGGAATATCCTAACCCTTGTTTTGATGATACCAAAATTCATAGGACTTAATTGTAATAGACTAGAATTGCTTTGAACTCAAGTGTTAGAGTTCGGTTCTAGTTTAGCATGCGGTGTCGAAGACTGAAGACTGAAGAACGAAGGACTGAAGATTGAAGACTGCAGATACCAACTGAAGTATCAGTTGAAGAATCAGTTGAAGACTGATTACTTAATGCGCGCAATGGACTGATACTAAAGTCAAGTATCAGTTGAACATTCCTCCTAGGACTGATCTTCCAACGTTCAGAGGAAGCCACGTACTCACAAAGTACAGCCGCATTAAATGCAGAGATCTCAGGATATCCTTATCTCTGCAGAGGTCATTCCTATCTGGTGGTTACTTTTCAGAGACGTCACATAACCTGTCCATCAAGAGAGTCGTTTCCACCTAGACAAGGAACCTCGAAGATTGAAGCTTCAGCCCAAATTCGAATTGCTCTCCAACGAAAGAAATCTTGATGACGTTCTACGCCTACGGATCTATTCAAGAGTTCGCCTACAAATAGCGCTCGAGGATCACTTCAACCTTCACCGATTCAACGACATAAGTTGAAGCTCTGTCGAAATTGCTACTCAGCCTAAAGCTTAATCTCCCCAAAGCTTGAATCGAAGAAGAGAATTCCAAAGCCAAAATCAGTCACTGCTGATTACACATATTCTCTTAGACCTTAGGCAAACCTCTGTTTACCCAGAAGCCAAAGGTCAAACTTGCTTCAAAGAACTTGTTCTTTGTAGTGAAGCTGTCACTGGTTCAAACCTCCCCCCAAAAGAGTGTTTGAGTGATTCGGAGTTCAGGAAGGTACTCTGACTCTGAGTGAGAAGTCTTAGCACGGGTTATGCTGAGCGGAGAAATCCGACGCGAGTGAAGCGTGGGTCCTGAAGAAGGATTTTCTTCAGTGGTACGGTTGTGTGCACCCGGCAAGCACACGATTTGGTTTGCAGTGCACCTGTTAAGCACTTGCGGAGTGGATTGTTGGTCTGATCAACCAACGGTGGATGTAGGAAAGGGTTTTTCCGAACCACGTAAAAGTCTCTGTGTTGTTTACAGCTTTCAGTTTTACATTCTTACTTGTGTTATTTCTATTGATAAACTAAACAATGATTAACTGCAAAGAGTAACCTAACAACCAACAACGTGCTCCACCAAGGCTATTGCGAAACTAAGTTTAATTTCCGCTGCGTATGATATCAGTCTGACTGATCTATCTTTTGATAGTCAGGAAGAGTGTTATCATCTCTGTCTTAGCAAACACGACTGAAGCGCTTACGTGCATCAGTTAAGTTCCAACAACTTAACTGATAACTCTTTACTGAAGAGCTTTCAGTATCAGTCGTCAATCCTGTTTGGTCAAAACTGTTTTCAGTAAAACAGGAGTCTGTGTTTGCATGCAAAGTTTCGTTTTGATCTCTGACTGAGATCCCTCTGATTGGGGATTTGAAAAATAGCCCATAGGTGTATTCCCCCCCCCCCATACACCTATTCGAGACCCTCTGGACCTAACACGTTCAATGTACGACTTCCTCACCTCTGCTGGCCCGTTTGCTGCTTCAGCTTCACTTTCGCCAAGGTTGTACTAGAAGTCAATTCCATTTAACGTGTCTACTTTTTGCTGGAAATCAACTCCTCCAAGATAGGATTCCTTCTAAAGACGAAAATTGATCAAATGAAACATCTTATTTGGTGTTGAACCCTCATCTTGCGTCCTATGCTTGGGAAATCCTGAAACTGCTTCACACTTGATGCTTGATTTCCTCTTCGCGTCTCAAGTATGGTCTCTGGTGAAGTTTTAACTAAGTTGTACTCTAGCTACCTCTTCGGATTTGTGCAATCATATTTCGGATACTTCATCATGAATGGCCAAGGAAAGGTCGAAAAAAGGTATTAAACTTAATTTGGCAATGCACGGTTTCGAGAATTTGGAAAGTGAGAAATGAGCTTATCTTTAGGATATTAATCCGAATATTGCTAAGATTGTGGAAGGTATGGAGATTAATTCTTGGATCTACGTGCAAACTATCCTAATTCTTTTTGCTATTCATTAATTGACAGATTGGTGTTTTAGTCCAGAGAGTGTATATTGTATACCTGTAGTTTGTAATTTTGTTCTACTTCTCTTTGTAAGGATTTAATTAATACCCCTAGTACTGATCATATATATATATATATATATATAGGGTGTGGTTCTAGAGAGAACTACATTATTTGTGAGAATGGGAGAACCATCAAATCTAATGCATCTACTGTAAAAATTAATGCATTCACTGTTAAAATTAATGCACTAAAAAAAAAAAAAAAAAAATGCTCCCTTCAGGATTCGAACCCAGGATCTGCATTCATCCAACAAGATGATGCATCCACCGTAGATCTTGATGATCGAATGGCTGAAAATGGTTCTCCGGTCTTCTTTTATTTATGGTTCTTTCCTGAACCTCTCCCTATATATATATATATATATATATATATATATATATATATAGATATATAGATATATATATATAATATAGGGGAGGGCTAGAATAAAAACACTCTTAAGTGTATAAAATATAAATGATTTTTAGCCCTTAGATCATCAAGATCTACGGTTGATTCGTAACCCTGTTGGATGAATTCGTGGTCCTGAGTTCGAATCCCAAAGGTAGCAAAAAATTATTTTTCACAATTCGTAACCATGTTTGATGAATTCGTAACCCTGTTGGATAAAATTCGTACATTAAAAAACGTTTATATTTATATTTTAAGAAGTGTTTTTACAGTAGCCATATATATATATATATATATATATATATATATATGTTTATCTTGACCTTTAAAAAACAAAGCAATACATACACAAACGAAAAATCCATTTATAATAGAGCATTCGATATCATTATGAAGCCCATCCATTTACAATAGAGCATTGGATATCATTATAATTTGCTTCGTATATTTAATACAAATTAGTAGTATAGACACTACTATCGGACATTTTATTTTCGAATACAAATAAACCTTATAAAGTGACGAAGAAAACATTAACGGCATATATCAAGTTTTATTGTATATGTGGATATGTATATGATATGTAACCAAGATCTCACATCGATGGTTTATATGGAGTGGCAACCACAAAGAGATTGTCTTTTCTTGAAGTCGTAATTCCATCATTTTCAATCATGTCCAAATCTTCAACCCTAACACCTTCTGGAAGTTTCCAATCGAAGTTGTAAAGCAGTTGAGCTAAAGCCAACTCCACAGTAGCCAAACCAAACATGATTCCAGGGCACATTCTTCTTCCACTTCCAAATGGCAAGTACTGAAAATCACCACCAGTGAAATCCACACCATCATTCTCGAATCTCTCGGGCTCGAACCTTTCTGGATCTTTCCAGAAGTTTGGATCCCTATGCATAGCCCAAATATTCACCATCACCCTAACATCAGCAGGTATTGTGTATCCTTTGACTTTGCATGCCTCCCTAGAAGCTCTAGGCAACATTGGAACTGGAGGGTGTAGCCTCAAACTCTCTTTGATCACCAGTTTCAGATATTTCAGTTTATGAACAACGTCATTTTGTTCTAAAGTAGTAGCAGTAGTGCCTTCTTTCAAGACTTGTCTTAGTTCAGCTTGTGCCTTGGCCATCACTCTAGTGTTTTTCATTAGTTCTACTATCGTCCAATCAATGGCTGATGATGAGGTCTCAGTTCCAGCTGAGAAAATGTCCTGCACATCAACAAAACAAATTAAGTATATAAATAAATAAACAAAATGTCTTGCGCGTGTTGGTCAAGCGGTAAGGGGTTAATGCCTGAGGTCAAAGGTCTCGGGTTTGAGTCCCCTGTGGCACGACCTTTAAATTTCTTTATTTAATACTATTAATTTATAAAAATAAAGTATATAAATAAATAATTTAACAATATATATATATATAGGGAAGAGCTAAAATAAGAGCATTTCTTAAGATAAAAAATAAGAATCATTTTCAGCCCTTAGATCATCAAGATCTACGGTTCATTCGTAATCCTGTTGGATGGATTTATGATCCCGAGTTCGAATCTCAAAGGTAGCAAAAATTTATTTTTCATAATTCATACCTTTATACAACGAATTCATATGTGATGTACATAAAATTCATACATAAAAAATTGCTCTTATTTCTTATTTTAAGATGTGTTCTCACGGTAGCCCACCCCTATATATATATATATATATATCTCAGTGTTTGTGGATATATTGGTACCAACAATGATTCGGAGTTCAGGAAGGTACTCTGACTCTGAGTGAGAAGTCTTAGCACGGGTTATGCTGAGCGGAGAAATCCGACGCGAGTGAAGCGTGGGTCCTGAAGAAGGATTTTCTTCAGTGGTACGGTTGTGTGCACCCGGCAAGCACACGATTTGGTTTGCAGTGCACCTGTTAAGCACTTGCGGAGTGGATTGTTGGTCTGATCAACCAACGGTGGATGTAGGAAAGGGTTTTTCCGAACCACGTAAAAGTCTCTGTGTTGTTTACAGCTTTCAGTTTTACATTCTTACTTGTGTTATTTCTATTGATAAACTAAACAATGATTAACTGCAAAGAGTAACCTAACAACCAACAACGTGCTCCACCAAGGCTATTGCGAAACTAAGTTTAATTTCCGCTGCGTATGATATCAGTCTGACTGATCTATCTTTTGATAGTCAGGAAGAGTGTTATCATCTCTGTCTTAGCAAACACGACTGAAGCGCTTACGTGCATCAGTTAAGTTCCAACAACTTAACTGATAACTCTTTACTGAAGAGCTTTCAGTATCAGTCGTCAATCCTGTTTGGTCAAAACTGTTTTCAGTAAAACAGGAGTCTGTGTTTGCATGCAAAGTTTCGTTTTGATCTCTGACTGAGATCCCTCTGATTGGGGATTTGAAAAATAGCCCATAGGTGTATTCCCCCCCCCCCCCATACACCTATTCGAGACCCTCTGGACCTAACACGTTCAATGTACGACTTCCTCACCTCTGCTGGCCCGTTTGCTGCTTCAGCTTCACTTTCGCCAAGGTTGTACTAGAAGTCAATTCCATTTAACGTGTCTACTTTTTGCTGGAAATAAACTCCTCCAAGATAGGATTCCTTCTAAAGACGAAAATTGATCAAATGAAACATCTTATTTGGTGTTGAACCCTCATCTTGCGTCCTATGCTTGGGAAATCCTGAAACTGCTTCACACTTGATGCTTGATTTCCTCTTCGCGTCTCAAGTATGGTCTCTGGTGAAGTTTTAACTAAGTTGTACTCTAGCTACCTCTTCGGATTTGTGCAATCATATTTCGGATACTTCATCATGAATGGCCAAGGAAAGGTCGAAAAAAGGTATTAAACTTAATTTGGCAATGCACGGTTTCGAGAATTTGGAAAGTGAGAAATGAGCTTATCTTTAGGATATTAATCCGAATATTGCTAAGATTGTGGAAGGTATGGAGATTAATTCTTGGATCTACGTGCAAACTATCCTAATTCTTTTTGCTATTCATTAATTGACAGATTGGTGTTTTAGTCCAGAGAGTGTATATTGTATACCTGTAGTTTGTAATTTTGTTCTACTTCTCTTTGTAAGGATTTAATTAATACCCCTAGTACTGATCATATATATATATATATATATATAGGGTGTGGTTCTAGAGAGAACTACATTATTTGTGAGAATGGGAGAACCATCAAATCTAATGCATCTACTGTAAAAATTAATGCATTCACTGTTAAAATTAATGCACTAAAAAAAAAAAAAAAAAATGCTCCCTTCAGGATTCGAACCCAGGATCTGCATTCATCCAACAAGATGATGCATCCACCGTAGATCTTGATGATCGAATGGCTGAAAATGGTTCTCCGGTCTTCTTTTATTTATGGTTCTTTCCTGAACCTCTCCCTATATATATATATATATATATATATATATATATATATATATATATAGATATATAGATATATATATATAATATAGGGGAGGGCTAGAATAAAAACACTCTTAAGTGTATAAAATATAAATGATTTTTAGCCCTTAGATCATCAAGATCTACGGTTGATTCGTAACCCTGTTGGATGAATTCGTGGTCCTGAGTTCGAATCCCAAAGGTAGCAAAAAATTATTTTTCACAATTCGTAACCATGTTTGATGAATTCGTAACCCTGTTGGATAAAATTCGTACATTAAAAAACGTTTATATTTATATTTTAAGAAGTGTTTTTACAGTAGCCATATATATATATATATATATATATATATATATATATATATATGTTTATCTTGACCTTTAAAAAACAAAGCAATACATACACAAACGAAAAATCCATTTATAATAGAGCATTCGATATCATTATGAAGCCCATCCATTTACAATAGAGCATTGGATATCATTATAATTTGCTTCGTATATTTAATACAAATTAGTAGTATAGACACTACTATCGGACATTTTATTTTCGAATACAAATAAACCTTATAAAGTGACGAAGAAAACATTAACGGCATATATCAAGTTTTATTGTATATGTGGATATGTATATGATATGTAACCAAGATCTCACATCGATGGTTTATATGGAGTGGCAACCACAAAGAGATTGTCTTTTCTTGAAGTCGTAATTCCATCATTTTCAATCATGTCCAAATCTTCAACCCTAACACCTTCTGGAAGTTTCCAATCGAAGTTGTAAAGCAGTTGAGCTAAAGCCAACTCCACAGTAGCCAAACCAAACATGATTCCAGGGCACATTCTTCTTCCACTTCCAAATGGCAAGTACTGAAAATCACCACCAGTGAAATCCACACCATCATTCTCGAATCTCTCGGGCTCGAACCTTTCTGGATCTTTCCAGAAGTTTGGATCCCTATGCATAGCCCAAATATTCACCATCACCCTAACATCAGCAGGTATTGTGTATCCTTTGACTTTGCATGCCTCCCTAGAAGCTCTAGGCAACATTGGAACTGGAGGGTGTAGCCTCAAACTCTCTTTGATCACCAGTTTCAGATATTTCAGTTTATGAACAACGTCATTTTGTTCTAAAGTAGTAGCAGTAGTGCCTTCTTTCAAGACTTGTCTTAGTTCAGCTTGTGCCTTGGCCATCACTCTAGTGTTTTTCATTAGTTCTACTATCGTCCAATCAATGGCTGATGATGAGGTCTCAGTTCCAGCTGAGAAAATGTCCTGCACATCAACAAAACAAATTAAGTATATAAATAAATAAACAAAATGTCTTGCGCGTGTTGGTCAAGCGGTAAGGGGTTAATGCCTGAGGTCAAAGGTCTCGGGTTTGAGTCCCCTGTGGCACGACCTTTAAATTTCTTTATTTAATACTATTAATTTATAAAAATAAAGTATATAAATAAATAATTTAACAATATATATATATATAGGGAAGAGCTAAAATAAGAGCATTTCTTAAGATAAAAAATAAGAATCATTTTCAGCCCTTAGATCATCAAGATCTACGGTTCATTCGTAATCCTGTTGGATGGATTTATGATCCCGAGTTCGAATCTCAAAGGTAGCAAAAATTTATTTTTCATAATTCATACCTTTATACAACGAATTCATATGTGATGTACATAAAATTCATACATAAAAAATTGCTCTTATTTCTTATTTTAAGATGTGTTCTCACGGTAGCCCACCCCTATATATATATATATATATATATCTCAGTGTTTGTGGATATATTGGTACCAACAATGATTGTCATATTGAAAAAGTATGAAAGAGAATTTAAGAAGAAAAAAATAATACTAATAACTTCCTAGAGGGACACGGGTTTTAAAACAAAGTTGTTGAGTGTATTAGAAGTGGTGAAAAAATGTTATAAAATTCTCCCTCCGCATGTTTGTTTGTCCCACTTCAATTGGCACTTTCCTAAAATAGTATGTGATCCCTACTTTCTCTACTCACATAAAATAAGTGGATCCTGCCTACTTTACACTCTTAACCATTTATTCTTAATCTCCGTGCCCAACTCAAAAGTGTTAATTGAAGTGGGACGGATGGAGTAATTTTTTAAAGAGGGATGGACACGAATTTTAAGACAAAGTTGTTGAGTGTATTGAAAGTGGTAAATAAGTATTATAGTGGTGGGGTAGTATTCCAAAATGAACCCAAACAAGAAAGATAAGAAGTTATTTGGGATACGGAAGGAGTAGGATATTAAATTAATGTTGTGGTAAATCTCAAGTAGGACATCAACGATATATAAATAAGACGAGTAATTAAAGTGAACTTACATACAACACAGCTTTGATATTGTCATTGCCAATAGGAAAGTTGAGCTCCTCTCCTCCTTCTTCCTTCATCCTCAGCAATACATCAACAAAATCCTCACTCCCAAATTCACCATTCCCACCCGCATTCTCCGCCAGATTCTCCTTGTGCTCATCAATAACATCATCAAGAATCACATCGAGCTTGCGCCGCATCCTCTTCAGCCTCATCTTAGTCCAGCTCAGCGCCGTCACAATCCTGGAAGACGGGAAGAAATCCGCAATCTCAAACCCTCCCGCCATCCTCAGCGTCTCCATCATCACCTTAATCAAACCCTCTCTATCATTGCACACGCCGCCAAATGCAGCTCGGCACGTGATGGAGCTGGAGAAGGAGAAGATCTTCTCCGTTAGATTCACGGAGCTTCCAGAAGATTCCCGCAAGAAATCGACCAAGCGAGCGGCCTCGTCTCTTCTGATGGACCGGAAGGAGCGCACCATTCTAGGGCTGAGAAGCTCGTTGATGCAGATCTTCCGCATCTGCCGCCAGTAGTCGCCGTAGGGGCTGAAGGCGATGTCCAGGTAGCCGTACCACATGATCTCCAAGGCCACGCCCTTGGGTCTGTTGGCGAAGCTGGGGTCGAGATCTTTCAGCATTGCGATCTCCGGTGACGACACCACCACGGCGGGGGCCTCGCCCAGCCTGAGGTACATGATGGGGCCGTGGCGGGCGGCTAAGTCAGTGAAGCAGCGGAAGGGAGGGGAGCTTATTTGATGCAGGTTTCCGATTATAGGAAGTGTTATGGGGCCTGGTGGCAATTTGATCACATTTCTATTTTTGGATTTCTTCCATTTCTTGATGAAGAAGAAGATTATTGTAGGCAAAACGAGAGCAGCAGTAGATAAGTTGCATAGAACTAGCATTTTTCTTTTTCTTTTTTTTTGTTTTTGGATTTGGGAGGATGTATTTATTGTGGGTTTATTCCAATGATTTTGAGTTTGCAAGCTTAGGTGATGTAAACCTCGTGCAAGGTTAGTTATGGGTGATGCGCGTGACACCGGTAATCAATCAAAAATAGTAATTTTGCACCGTAATCGAGAATGGATGTCCATATCTTCCACCGCCTAATTCTTACTATGAATATCTCATTCTTGCCTGCATGTTTAAATTAATCGAATTTGGTATATAGTATAATATAATGTCCCAAAATAGAAATATGATAACAACTGCAAAAATTAATACTACTAAATTGTCGGTATAGTTGAATAATTCCACTTAGAGAAGGATTCATATGCGGACATTCCACACACTCTAATAGGATATTCATGAGTGTTTTATTACACATTCTAAAACAATACTCACGCTTATTTTGTAGATTGATAAAAATACGCAGTCAGTCATCATCATGATCTGTATAAATGATAAGATCGTATGTCCAAAACAATATATACATCGAGAGTTTTTACAAAGACACCGAAATTCTTCAAGTTCATATATTTTTTTGAAGCTGGCTTGGAAGTGTAACACAAATTCATTAAGGCATTTCATCGAACAGCACATCTGCAACGTCAAGTATGGATGGGATTGTTTTTAAAGTATCAATTCGCATGGAATTTTGATGTACACAGTACACTACATGTAATTGGTCAACTAATCGTTGGCAAATAATTTTTATATTTTTTGCTTATTTTCTTTCATATATTTTCATCAAGTTTTGAATAAAGCATCATTGATGAACAACAAATTAGGTTTGTAAGGAGAACAAGCTTTTATATATCATTTTGGGAGTTTTATGCACATATATCATTGATGAACAATAAATCTGATTAATTTGTGCTATTTATACAGAATTTTGGGGAGTTTTATGCACATATTCGGATATCAAACACCAATAAAATTATAAATACATCGTTGGACATATATGGGCAAAACTAGGGGGAGTAGCTACATGGGTACCAGAGTGGCCATAGCCCCCTATATTTTTATTTATTTATTATTAGTAGTATGTATTAATTAATAATTAGAATAAAATTATACTCCATCCGTCCTGGCTTTTAGTATCTAATTGAGAGTGACATGGATTTTAATAAAGTACGTAATTGGATGTATTGTGAGTGGAATAAGGGTCTCACATTTTATGTGAGTGTTAAAATAATAAAGTGGAGTCCTACATATTTTTACTAAAAATAGAAATGGATACAAAAATATGGGACATCCAAACAAGGAAAGATGGATACTAAAAGGTGGGACAGAAAGAGTATTAAACTAGTACTCCCTTCGTCTCACCTTTTAGTATCTATATTTCCATTTTAGTTCGTCCCACATTTTGATATACATTTCTATTTTTAGTAAAAGTAGGTGGGACCTTTCCTCTATAGTAATACCCCGTTCCTTTTTGCTAAGTTTAGAATAATTTTTGAACTTAGATATTAAGTTGATTCACGCCGGATAAAAGAAAATGAATTTATTTTAATTCCAACAAAGACGATTTACAAAAATATATTTGTAAATTTAGTTATTAAATTTATATGCATTGCATATTTATTTAATTTAGCATTCAAGTATTTTTCACGTGATATTTATTTAGCGAATCCTGAAGTATTTATTACAGTCCCGATATTTTATCCTGAGGGATTTTTAGTCCAATCAACACCCACACTTTACACTCTTTCCACCTTTCCACTCACACTTTACACTAAAGCTTGTCTTCCACCCACGACACTTTCCCTGCAACTTTAATTCATTCACACCAACCCTACACTCCACTTTACACCCATGGCCACCTCATTCCTCCAATCAAGCCCAAAATTCAGGCTTTATGTCACGCTTGGCAGAGGCAATCAAATGCCCCAAATTTCTCTGCCAATTCAACTTCTCCCAATTCAATCAAGACTTTTCCTTCACCACTCATTTCGTGAAGGAAAACTGAAACAGAGAGCAACCATTCCCCTCACCAATCCAGCAACAACACACCTTAAATTTCAGCAAACTCAAATCAAAAACTCTTGAAGATCACACGAAGCTTTCAGCTTGAGGACTTTCCCCACTAAACATTCAAAGGTTTCATCTTTTAATTCTTGCTTATTTTCATTTCACAGTTTGATTAAGAAACCCACTTCATTTTGTATAAAGATCTTCACTGCAAGCAAGAATCACACACATACTTTCATCTCATCATTTCGGTGCATATTCATACACTGTCATATATATTTACATTCAAAACATGTATAGAAAAGAAGAAAAGAGAAAAGTCGGAGTCTTGAACTTGTTTGTGCTTGAGTCGTTGTCGTGTGTCGGGTCTGAAAGGGATCGAGGGAGGCGGCGGCGACTTCGCCGCTGCCAAGGGAGGAGACGGCGCAAAGGGGGGGGCGTCTGTGTGTGGGCGTGTGCTGTGAGGGTCTGAGCGGAGAACAGTAGAGCGGCAGCTTATCGCTGCTACTCGCCGGAGTCGGGGAAGAGAGCGGCTTCCGCTGCTCGTTGGCGGAAGTCAGAGAGGAGGGGGCTAGGGCACGGCGGCTCTGCCGTTATCCTCCAGCCACGGATGGAGAGAGGGGAGAGCAGTGGGTGACGGCGGCTTATCGCCGCTGCTCCCCGGCGAGCTTCCGCGGCGGCGGGACTTTTGAGCAGTCGAGAGAGAGAGAACAGGAGGCTTAGCCTAGAGTTTCAGGCGGCGGCTGGAACTAGAGGAGAAGGGAGATAAGAGGGCGGCGATGGTGGCGGCATGAAGCTGCTGCCGTCGGCCAGAGTTGAGCAAGGGCTCGGCGAGCCTGAATCCGAGAGGGAGACAGAGGCGGTGGCTGGTTCCAGCTGCTGCGGCCGTCGGGTTGTGCTGGTAGAGGGAAAACGAGGGAGAAGAAGATGGGGGATAGGGAGAGGTCCAGTCGCCGGCTCTTCGCCGGAGGAAGGCTGCGTGCGCTGCTGCTACAGTTGAGTTTGGCGTGAAGAGATAGAGAGAGTGAGATGGGATGGGGGCGCCGCTTGAGAGATGTGTGAGTGTGTGCGTGTGTTTGTGAGGGGGGAGAAATAAGGGAGAAAAGTGTGTTGGGCTAGGTTTGGGCTTGAGGGTGGGTTTGACTTGGGCCGATTTTAATGGAGTGTTGGGCTTAGGTTTGGGCCGAATCAGTTGGGCTTTTGTTTTAATCTCTTTGGGCTATGTTTATTTTATATGTCTTGGGCTAATTTAATTCAAATATGGGCTTCTGCATTTTTTTAAGTGGTTGGGCCGGTTTTTATTTTATTAAACAGTTGGGCCTTTATTTTATTTATCAGTTGGGCTTATTAGTTTAATTCAGCTGGGCCTTATTTTAAATCCTAATTGGGTCAGTTTTATTTTAAAACTTTGGGCTGTCTTGATTAATTAAATTAATTGGGCTGCTCTATTTTAATTAATTGAACTATTAATTAGTTTAATTAATTATTTTCAAAAACTAGTTTTCATAATAATATTAAATTATTATTATGTGCATATTTTAAGTAAATTACTTATTATATGTTAAGCAAGACATGAAATTGCATTATATTTTGCAATAAGAGAATTTATGATTTAATTGGTTTTATTTATAATTCCAATTATTAAAGAAAGTCGAGTAAGAATATTGTTGGTGTTCTTAACTCAAGAGAAATGTTTTCAATTATTTATTCATTAAATTTTGAAAACCCGGCTAAGTGAATCATAGAATATTAAGCACTTCACCGTGACTTAAGATTAGATTCAAGGAGACCTATTGAGAATAGATTTCTTGTAGGCTTTGAGCATCAGAAGGATTAGCACTGCTATTCCGATTCAGAGATAAGGTTAAACGACAGGCTTTGCCTATACAGGTGGGCTTATTTTTCAAATGTATGATTTAGCTATTGAGCTTAAATATTCGTGTAATATAAACTGTTTATCCAATAAAATATTTTTGTGCACTCTACCATGTTTAAGGCTCGTACAGTTAATCAATTGAGGTTCTCTTATGACCTAACACGTTGTTTGAGAATTGTGTACACTTGTTAGCTGACTCGGTGGGTTGATCTCCATCGGGCACTAACCAGAGGCGTTATAAGGGTGCTCGACGGGATGTGTTCCGGAGCATAGAAATGATAAGCCTGTCTGGATTAATTTCCGAGGTTTATTATACTTGGCTGGGTTACGCCCTCAGTTCAAGTCAGCGGGAGACAGAGATCCGTCGGTGGCTAGAGGTCCGGGATCACAGCGAGTAACAGAATGGAGTGTGCAAACGCGCGCAAAATAATTAAGTATATATATATGAAAATGTTTTAACATGCATAGAAGTTATTTCTCTTTAAAATCTTCTATGTCATGTCAGTAAGATTGGATAAACTGTTCTTCAGATTATGAAATGCTTTAAAAGTTGCAGCCCACTAAGTACATTAGTACTTAGCCCAAAATTACTTTCAAATGTTTTCAGGTTAATGGCTGGTGATGACGGGGCAGAGCTGAGGCTAGGGTTCAACTCCGTATTTTGTCTTCCGCTATTGAACTAGCTTTTATTTGTCTGTTGTTTCTCCAACTTAAGACTTTTATGTTAAATTCTGAATTATGTTTTTATCGAGCTTAAACTCTCAACTTCTAGCTTTACGTTATTTAACGTTGGTTATCGGAAGCATGAAACTGAACTTGTGATCCTAAGGCTTAGAATGTTGTTAATTGATTAGTATCACTTGATTTCTATCTTTCTTCGTTTAAAGGGCATTGCCCAACCTTTTTATTCTATTATCTGAATTTCACAAGGTTCTTCCCTTGTTCATTTATATGATTTTAGTCGTACTCCAGTTATAGTTTATTTCTTCAAGAATTGGGGTGTGACAGAATGGTATCAGAGCATGAGTTTTCTTTCATGTTTCTGATAACCATAAGTTTTTAAATGTCGAGTCTAGAATAGTACCTCTAGATTTCTATGAAAGTTGTTGAACCTCAGCTCGCCGTCACACTGCCGCAGGAAAAAGGTACGATTTAAAAGTTTCAAAGTTATTAAATGTTTTAGAGTTTTCAAGAAGTGCGCGCTTCAGTAAATGATGCTATGTGAATTGCTTAACGCTTTCCATATGCTATAAGTTATGAATTGCTAATTGCTTTCATATTGTTATTTTGAGTCTCCGACTCATATAACCAGCTAAGTATCGTGTTTGGGACAACCCGAGCCCTTAACGATAAGATAAGTCAGTATCGTGTTTGGGACAACCCGAGCCCTTAACGATAAGATAAGTCAGTATCGTGTTTGGGACAACCCGAGCCCTTAACGATAAGATGAGTTAAAGTCGTGTTTAGGACTATCGAGCCTTTCACGAATACCAGATGTATGGTCGAGTTAGATTTTTGAATCTTTCCGGCAATAGAAAAGTTCTTGTGGCATTTTAATGTCCACATGTTTCAGGTTTCAAAGAGAATGAATGAATGAGAGAGTTTATGTTATCGTTTTAGGTTCACTGCCTATACGATCAGAATGAAGGGTCCTCTTACAACTGTTTGAGTACCACCCAAGAATGTCTTGGGAATGTTAGTCGTGATAGCCCCGCTTGATCGATTTAAGTAAGGACTGGTAAGATAGAAACGTTTAACATAGATATGTTATAACGTAGAAGCAATGAGATAAGATTAAGGATTCACTTGAGTATTCCACCCAGATAGATCAGTTTCCCCATAGAGTTAGCCTTTCATAGAGTTACACTATAGAAGCAATATACCTTGGGTATATCTATGTATGTATATATGTATGTATGCATGCGGAATGAGTCTCACATTTGTGTTGATTTCGTCCGTTAATCAGAATGGAAGATGCGCCAAGAGGACGCGGTAGGGGACGAGGACGTGGTCGCGGACGCGGCAGGGGATTCATCCCTGATCAACCTATCCCTCAAGTAGCACCAGAGCGTACTGCTGAGGAAAAGTTTCGTAAAGAAAAGCCTCCAACGTTTGATGGCCTGGGCGATCCCACGGACGCCGAGAATCTTCAGTTATATCCATTGCGATGACGAGGACAAAGTGACTTGCGCGACTTATCAACTGGTGGACGAAGCCGACTTCTGGTGGGAATCGGTGAGGCGCACAATGACTGAGGAACAGTGGGAAAATTTCACTTGGGAAGATTTCAAGACTGAATTATACGAGAAGTACATACCGGGATGCTATAGACAGAAGAAGCAGAATGAGTTCTGGAATCTGAAGCAGAGGGCTGGGACAGTTACTGAGTACGATAGAGCCTTCAATCAGCTATCAAGATATGCTCCGACGCTGGTGGACACTGATGAGAAGCGTGCAGAAAAATTTAGGAATGGACTGCGCCACGAGATATCAATCTCCCTAGCAAGCCAGGGAGGTCTCACCTACGCACAAACTTTGAGTAGGGCTCTTACCATTGAGTCATTGCTACCAAAGGAAAAAGGGAAAGCTCCGGGACAGTCTGGATTTGTACCACCTCAAGATGGTGGTAAAGGAAAAAGAAAGTGGAACGAGGGAACTGGAGGAAACCCTGGAAATGGAAATGGGAAGAAACCATGGGTTGCTAACCAAAATCAGAATCAGCGTCAGAACCAACAGCCGCAAGCAATGGGACGACCACTCTGCCCAAAGTGTCAGCGACCTCATTCAGGGGAATGCCTGAAAGGAATGAATATATGCTATAGATGTGGGGAAACTGGGCACTATGCTTCAGTATGTCCGAAGAAGAACGGAGGAGCACCTCAACAGCAAAACCCCAGAAATCAACAGCGACAAAATCAGGGTCCTGGAGGACAACGGGGACAGCCACAGAATGCTAGGGCCTATGCCCTTAACCAAAAACAAGCAGCGGGAAACCAAGGAAACTTGGCAGGTATGATTAATGTTTTCGACGTGCCGATTATAGCTTTGTTTGATACAGGAGCGTCCCACTCTTTCATTTCACATACTGCTTGTAAGAGATTAGAACTGGCTCCACAATTGGCTGAGACAATTTTAGAAGTTAGCACTCCAGGTGGTAGAAGATTGGCTGCTAAGGACATTATCTCGAACTTAGAGCTGAACATAGGTGCTGAAACATTTAAGGCAAATTTGTATGTCATCACTATGATAGAGTTTGACATAATCCTAGGGATGAACTGGCTTACTCAAGTCGGTGCCACGATACTGTGTAGCGAGAGAAAGATCTCTTTCCAATCCGCTGGAAAGGAGAAGGCAAGTTTTCATGGCATAAGAATGAGAGGAAAAGTACCAGTGATTTCTGCGATGAAGGCCACAAAAATAATGAGGAAGGGAGAATGTCAGGCTTTCCTAGTCAGTTTGACAGGAGAACGTGAAGCAGAGAAAAAGATCGAAGAGGTTCCAGTGGTGCGAGAATTCAAAGATGTTTTTCCTGAAGAATTGCCCGGTTTGCCACCGAGCAGACAACTAGAATTCACGATTGATCTAGAACCCGGGGCAGCACCAGTGTCAAAGGCACCATACAGAATGGCCCCGCCAGAGTTACAAGAATTGAAAGTGCAACTACAAGAACTGTTGGATCTAGGTTTCATACAGCCTAGCGTGTCACCGTGGGGAGCACCAGTCTTATTCGTCAAGAAGAAAGATGGTTCACTAAGGATGTGTATCGATTATAGAGAATTAAACAAGCTCACGATAAAGAATAGATATCCTCTTCCAAGGATAGACGACTTGTTTGATCAGTTGAAAGGAGTCGGTGTGTTTTCCAAGATTGATCTAAGATCTGGTTACCATCAACTCAAGATGAAAAGAGAAGACATTCCAAAGACAGCATTTCGAACGCGTTACGGACATTACGAGTTCACAGTGATGCCCTTTGGATTAACGAATGCCCCAGCCGTTTTCATGGATTTGATGAACCGAGTGTTCCATCAATATCTCGATAGTTTTGTCTTAGTGTTTATTGACGACATTCTCATCTACTCTAAGACCGAAGAACAACATGAAGAGCACTTACGTATCGTACTCAAAACCCTGCGCAATGAGAAATGGTTTACCAAATTCAACAAGTGTGAATTTTGGTTAAAGGAAGTTATGTTTCTCGGTCACATAGTGTCGACTGAAGGAATCAAAGTAGACCCCGCCAAGGTCGAAGCAATCAAGGAATGGAAGGCACCATCAAATGTCAATAAGATCAGAAGTTTTCTCGGTCCAGCAGGTTACAATATAAGGTTCATCAAAAGATTCTCGAAATTGGCTAGGCCAATGACTCGACTTTTAAGAAAAGGGACTAAGTATGTTTGGTCCGAAGCTTGTAAACAAAGTTTTAAGTAGCTAAAGACTAGGTTGACTACTGCATCAGTATTAGCAATACCAGGGGAGAATGAAGAATTTGAGGTGTACACTGAAGCCTCGAAACTAGGATTGGGTTGCGTGTTGATGCAAAATCAGAAAGTGATAGCATACACGTCTCATCAATTGAAGCCCCATGAGCTGAACTACCCGACTTATGATTAGAATTAGCAGCCGTTGTGCAGGCGCTGAAGATTTGGAGACACTACTACCTCTATGGAGTTAAGTGTAAGATCTTTACAGATCATAAGAGTTTAAAGCACTTCTTCGAGCAAAAGGATTTGAACATGAGACAATAAAGATGGCTCGAATTAGTAAAGGATTACAATTGCACCATCAGTTACTATCCAGGAAAAGCGAATGTAGTAGCTGACGCACTGAGTCGAAAGACGAAGGCTAAGCTAGGGTATTTCATTACCCAACAGAAGGAGCTGATTCGTGAGTTCGCCTCACTCAGTTTAGAGATTGTTTATCCCCTAGATTCAGTATCGGGTTGTGTAGCTGCGCTGACAGCTAAACCTAATTTGAGAGAAAGAATTGTGCAAGCACAAAAAGAAGATTGGTTCTTGGAGAAGATGCGTCTCGCTGCAAGAACGAATAAAACGAAAGAATTCACAGTAGCAAAGGATAATGCACTTATGGTTGGTGAAAGATTGTGTGTCCCACAACAAGAAGAATTAATGAACGAGATTATGAGCGAGGCTCATGATACTCCTTACACTGCACATCCAGGCAGCACAAAGATGCACCAGAATTTAAAGAAAATTTTCTGGTGAACAGGAATGAAAAGAGATATAGCGTCATAGTAGACCGATTATCAAAGTCAGCGCACTTTCTGCCAATTCAAATGACTTTTTGGATTGGAGAAACTTGCAAGGTTATATGTCAAAGAGATAGTACGCCTTCACGGTGTACCTGTATCTATCACATCAGATCGTGACACCAGATTCACATCGCGTTTCTGGAAAAGTTTACAAGAAGCAATGGGCACTCAGCTGAATTTCAGCACAGTGTACTTACGGACAGTCAGAAAGAACGATTCAGATTCTAAAATTTTCGTTGCGAACAATTATCGCAGACAAAGGTAGAAGTTAGGAAGATTTGTTACCTCTCGTAGAATTTGCTTATAACAACAGTTATCAAGCAACATTTGGAATAACCCAGATGAGGTCTTGTATGGCCGAAAATGTAGTTCACCACTTTACTAAGATGAAGTGGGTGAAGAAAGTTGTTAGGTCCTGAACTGATCCAACAGATGGTTGAGAAGGTCGACCACATCAAGCAAAGAATCAAAGAAGCTCAAGATAGACAAAAGTCTTACGCCGATAAACGCTGATCGGAGTTAGAATTCAATGTTGGGGATCGAGTTTTCCTCAAAGTTTCTCCCTCAAAGGGAGTTATACGTTTCAGAAAGAGGGGCAAGTTACGACCCTGTTATATAGGACCTTTTGAGATCCTAGATAAGATAGGCCCTGTAGCCTATAGGTTGGCATTGCCGCCCAGTATTGGAGACATACACAATGTGTTTCATGTCTCTCAGTTAAGAAAGTATGTGTTTAATCCAAAGCATTTGATTAAGTCAGATAAAGTAGTCCTAGCCAGGACTAAAGTTATGAAGAGAAACCAGTCCAGATACTTGATCGCAAGGTTCAAGTTTTATGAGACAATAATTTTGTTCTCGTCATGTAGTGGAACCATCACAGGATGGAAAAGGCCACGAAAGAGATGAATGAAATGAAAGACTAGTATCCCCAGCTAGATTATCAGATATGCAATTCCGAGGACGGAATTTTTTTTTAAGGAGGGAGGGATGTAATACCCCGTTCCTTTTTGCTAAGTTTAGAATAATTTTTGAACTTAGATATTAAGTTGATTCACGCCGGATAAAAGAAAATGAATTTATTTTAATTCCAACAAAGACGATTTACAAAAATATATTTGTAAATTTAGTTATTAAATTTATATGCATTGCATATTTATTTAATTTAGCATTCAAGTATTTTTCACGTGATATTTATTTAGCGAACCCTGAAGTATTTATTACAGTCCCGATATTTTATCCTGAGGGATTTTTAGTCCAATCAACACCCACACTTTACACTCTTTCCACCTTTCCACTCACACTTTACACTAAAGCTTGTCTTCCACCCACGACACTTTCCCTGCAACTTTAATTCATTCACACCAACCCTACACTCCACTTTACACCCATGGCCACCTCATTCCTCCAATCAAGCCCAAAATTCAGGCTTTATGTCACGCTTGGCAGAGGCAATCAAATGCCCCAAATTTCTCTGCCAATTCAACTTCTCCCAATTCAATCAAGACTTTTCCTTCACCACTCATTTCGTGAAGGAAAACTGAAACAGAGAGCAACCATTCCCCTCACCAATCCAGCAACAACACACCTTAAATTTCAGCAAACTCAAATAAAAAACTCTTGAAGATCACACGAAGCTTTCAGCTTGAGGACTTTCCCCACTAAACATTCAAAGGTTTCATCTTTTAATTCTTGCTTATTTTCATTTCACAGTTTGATTAAGAAACCCACTTCATTTTGTATAAAGATCTTCACTGCAAGCAAGAATCACACACATACTTTCATCTCATCATTTCGGTGCATATTCATACACTGTCATATATATTTACATTCAAAACATGTATAGAAAAGAAGAAAAGAGAAAAGTCGGAGTCTTGAACTTGTTTGTGCTTGAGTCGTTGTCGTGTGTCGGGTCTGAAAGGGATCGAGGGAGGCGGCGGCGACTTCGCCGCTGCCAAGGGAGGAGACGGCGCAAAGGGGGGGCGTCTGTGTGTGGGCGTGTGCTGTGAGGGTCTGAGCGGAGAACAGTAGAGCGGTAGCTTATCGCTGCTACTCGCCGGAGTCGGGGAAGAGAGCGGCTTCCGCTGCTCGTTGGCGGAAGTCAGAGAGGAGGGGGCTAGGGCACGGCGGCTCTGCCGTTATCCTCCAGCCACGGATGGAGAGAGGGGAGAGCAGTGGGTGACGGCGGCTTATCGCCGCTGCTCCCCGGCGAGCTTCCGCGGCGGCGGGACTTTTGAGCAGTCGAGAGAGAGAGAACAGGAGGCTTAGCCTAGAGTTTCAGGCGGCGGCCGGAACTAGAGGAGAAGGGAGATAAGAGGGCGGCGATGGTGGCGGCATGAAGCTGCTGCCGTCGGCCAGAGTTGAGCAAGGGCTCAGCGAGCCTTAATCCGAGAGGGAGACAGAGGCGGTGGCTGGTTCCAGCTGCTGCGGCCGTCGGGTTGTGCTGGTAGAGGGAAAACGAGGGAGAAGAAGATGGGGGATAGGGAGAGGTCCAGTCGCCGGCTCTTCGCCGGAGGAAGGCTGCGTGCGCTGCTGCTACAGTTGAGTTTGGCGTGAAGAGATAGAGAGAGTGAGATGGGATGGGGGCGCCGCTTGAGAGATGTGTGAGTGTGTGCGTGTGTTTGTGAGGGGGGAGAAATAAGGGAGAAAAGTGTGTTGGGCTAGGTTTGGGCTTGAGGGTGGGTTTGACTTGGGCCGATTTTAATGGAGTGTTGGGCTTAGGTTTGGGCCGAATCAGTTGGGCTTTTGTTTTAATCTCTTTGGGCTATGTTTATTTTATATGTCTTGGGCTAATTTAATTCAAATATGGGCTTCTGCATTTTTTTAAGTGGTTGGGCCGGTTTTTATTTTATTAAACAGTTGGGCCTTTATTTTATTTATCAGTTGGGCTTATTAGTTTAATTCAGCTGGGCCTTATTTTAAATCCTAATTGGGTCAGTTTTATTTTAAAACTTTGGGCTGTCTTGATTAATTAAATTAATTGGGCTGCTCTATTTTAATTAATTGAACTATTAATTAGTTTAATTAATTATTTTCAAAAACTAGTTTTCATAATAATATTAAATTATTATTATGTGCATATTTTAAGTAAATTACTTATTATATGTTAAGCAAGACATGAAATTGCATTATATTTTGCAATAAGAGAATTTATGATTTAATTGGTTTTATTTATAATTCCAATTATTAAAGAAAGTCGAGTAAGAATATTGTTGGTGTTCTTAACTCAAGAGAAATGTTTTCAATTATTTATTCATTAAATTTTGAAAACCCGACTAAGTGAATCATAGAATATTAAGCACTTCACCGTGACTTAAGATTAGATTCAAGGAGACCTATTGAGAATAGATTTCTTGTAGGCTTTGAGCATCAGAAGGATTAGCACTGCTATTCCGATTCAGAGATAAGGTTAAACGACAGGCTTTGCCTATACAGGTGGGCTTATTTTTCAAATGTATGATTTAGCTATTGAGCTTAAATATTCGTGTAATATAAACTGTTTATTCAATAAAATATTTTTGTGCACTCTACCATGTTTAAGGCTCGTACAGTTAATCAATTGAGGTTCTCTTATGACCTAACACGTTGTTTGAGAATTGTGTACACTTGTTAGCTGACTCGGTGGGTTGATCTCCATCGGGCACTAACCAGAGGCGTTATAAGGGTGCTCGACGGGATGTGTTCCGGAGCATAGAAATGATAAGCCTGTCTGGATTAATTTCCGAGGTTTATTATACTTGGCTGGGTTACGCCCTCAGTTCAAGTCAGCGGGAGACAGAGATCCGTCGGTGGCTAGAGGTCCGGGATCACAGCGAGTAACAGAATGGAGTGTGCAAACGCGCGCAAAATAATTAAGTATATATATATGAAAATGTTTTAACATGCATAGAAGTTATTTCTCTTTAAAACCTTCTATGTCATGTCAGTAAGATTGGATAAACTGTTCTTCAGATTATGAAATGCTTTAAAAGTTGCAGCCCACTAAGTACATTAGTACTTAGCCCAAAATTACTTTCAAATGTTTTCAGGTTAATGGCTGGTGATGACGGGGCAGAGCTGAGGCTAGGGTTCAACTCCGTATTTTGTCTTCCGCTATTGCACTAGCTTTTATTTGTCTGTTGTTTCTCCAACTTAAGACTTTTATGTTAAATTCTGAATTATGTTTTTATCGAGCTTAAACTCTCAACTTCTAGCTTTACGTTATTTAACGTTGGTTATCGGAAGCATGAAACCGAACTTGTGATCCTAAGGCTTAGAATGTTGTTGATTGATTAGTATCACTTGATTTCTATCTTTCTTCGTTTAAAGGGCATTGCCCAACCTTTTTATTCTATTATCTGAATTTCACAAGGTTCTTCCCTTGTTCATTTATATGATTTTAGTCGTACTCCAGTTATAGTTTATTCCTTCAAGAATTGGGGTGTGACATCTACTTTAATTATTTTAACACACATAAACTGTGGGATCCTTATTCTACTAACAACACACTCATCCATTTTATTAAAACTCGTGTCACTCTCAAATGAATACTAAAAGTTGGGACTGAGGAAGTATTTTGATTCAGTCGATATATTTATTTTTTATTGTAAGATTGAAATTTTGTTTGAGGTTCATTGTGAATTTTGAGTGAATATATAAAGATCGTGCATGATTTAACTGTTCATATTCTTTGAGTTAAAATTTAATAATTTACTAGTTTGAATTGTTTTAATTTTTTAGTTATTATTGAATGTTGTTTTATTATTTCATTAACAATTAAATTAATTAATTTTTATAAGATAGTATATATGAAATTCCTTGATATGATCTGCTACATTATTAGAGAATATTTAATTATATACAATATGAATATTTAGGATTTGGTAAAACGAGAAACCAACACCTAAACTAGAAAAGCAATAAACGACACGGATTTACGTGGTTCGGTCGAGAAGACCTACGTCCACGGGGGTTTTGGGGGTTTTCCACTATAATCGAGAGAGTCGTTTACATTTTACAAGTTGTGAATAAATAATGAGCTGATCCCCTAATCTATGCAACAAGGCCCTATTTATAAGCATGAACATAAACTTAAGGCCCTTGGGCCCATTAGACCCTTAAAGCCCATTAGCCCCATGAATCAAGCCCAAGCCCCGTTATTCTAATCTACATCTTGAAATCGAGCCATCAGAGCTGGAAAGCTGAGCCAAGCCGAGAATCAGGGCAATCCTGTATCAAATATTAGAAATAACCACAATAACAATAATAATAATAATCATAACTAGAAATATTCCCGTTATGTTTAGCACAGTGCTGGTACACATTTCAGTCCTCATCAACCACTCCCCCCTCTGGTCTGGTTGAACCGGGTATTTTTCGTGTTCAACCAGGGAAGTATCGCTAAAGCCAGCGCTGCGCTGTTTTCCTTGGTCCCTGCAAATCATGAAGACATAAGAGTTTTAATATTATAAGAAAGCAAAGATAAGCATTTTCCCCTTGACTTTGGAATTGTAGTTCCAAGTTAGATTTCCTTCTTGTTTGTTGAATGTTGACAAAGATAAATAATTTCCATTTCTTTGGGCGCATAAGAAGACCAGCGCTGAGAATACCCCATATTGAATACTTTGCATAGATAAGCAATATAAATGCTTTGTGTTGGATGAACCAGAAGACCGCTGCAAGAATACCCGAATAACATAGGAAGACCTGTGTCGAAGTTGAGAAATATGAAACTCTGATTATGTGAGAAAACCCGTCATAAATATTTGTCGAGTCTGAACAATATACCCTGTTGTTGAGCGCATAAAAAATCCAGCGCGTGAGAAGACCAATAGATAACATTGGCACGCCCAAGAGGCGGCTTACTTCTCGCTGAGCAGTGATTAGAATAGATCAAAACAACCCATAAAGCAGAGGCGCAAAATAGTGTAGCCCGTAGAGTATACCAAAGAAATACCCCAGCCCGATCAGAGCAGAGAAATGCCTAACCCGGTCAGAGCAGAGAAATACCTATCAGATCAGAGAAATTCCCATCAGAGCAGCTCGGTCAGAGCAGAGAAATACCCCATCCCGGTCAAAGCAGAGAATTACCCCATCCCGGTCAGAGCAGAGAAGTACCTCAGCCCAATCAGAGCAGAGAAATGCATATCAGATCAGAGAAATTCCCATCAGAGCAGCTCGGTCAGAGCAGAGAAATACCCCATCCCGGTCAGAGCAGAGAAGTACCCCATCCCGGTCAGAGCAGAGAAATGCCCTTTCAGAGCAGAGAAACACCCGTCAGAGCACCCGGTAGAGCAGAGAACACCCGTCAGAGCACTCGTCAGAGCAGAGAAACACCCGTCAGAGCACCCGGCAGAGCAGAGAAACACCCGTCAGAGCACCCGGCAGAGCAGAGAGCACCCGTCAGAGCACTCGTCAGAGCAGAGAAACACCCGTCAGAGCACCCGGCAGAGAACCCGTCAGAGCAGAGAAACACCCGTCAGAGCACCCGGCAGAGCAGAGAAACACCCGTCAGAGCACCCGGCAGAGCACCCGTCAGAGCAGAGAAACACCCGTCAGAGCACCCGGCAGAGCAGAGAGCACCCGTCAGAGCACTCGTCAGAGCACTCGTCAGAGCAGAGAAACACCCGTCAGAGCACCCGGCAGAGCACCCGTCAGAGCAGAGAAACACCCGTCAGAGCACCCGGCAGAGCACCCGGCAGAGCAGAGAAACACCCGTCAGAGCACCCGGCAGAGCACCCGTCAGAGCAGAGAAACACCCGTCAGAGCACCCGGCAGAGCACCCGGCAGAGCAGAGAAACACCCGTCAGAGCACCCGGCAGAGCAGAGAACACCCGTCAGAGCAGAGAAATGCCCTTTCAGAGCAGAACATTGAAGTCATGGCGGAGCATTAACATCCCGACAGAGGATTAAAATCCCGGTAGAGCATTGAAATCCCGGCAGAGCATTGGGATCACGGACGGTGGTTGAGCATTGGGATCACGGACGGTGGCTGAGCATTGGGATCACTGCAGAGCAGTGAAATCGCAGTAGGGCAGTGAAATCACGGCAGAGCAGTGAAGTCATGGCGGAGCATTCCTCAGCTGCTTCCCTCCTTTGTATGCAATTCCTTTGCTGCTTCCCTCCTTTGCTGCTTCCCTCCTTCGCTGCTTCCCATCCAAGCTCGAACACTCTGCGCGGAGCATGGAAGACCCGGGGGGTGCAACCAACTTTCGCGGCTTACGATTAAATGGTATCTCTGCGCGGAGCATGGAGGGCCCGGGTGGCACAACCAACTTTCGCGGCTTACGATTGAAAGAACACCCTGCACGGAGCATGGAAAACCCGGGGGGTGTGACCAACTTTCGTGGCTTACGGTTAAAGCAACCTCTGCGCGGAGCATGGAAAACCCGGGGGGTGCAACCAACTTTCGCGGCTTATGATTAAGTGCTATCTCTGCGCGGAGCATGGAGGGCCCGGGTGGCACAACCAACTTTCGCGGCTTACGATTGAAAGAACACCCTGCACGGAGCATGGAAAACCCGGGGGGTGTGACCAACTTTCGTGGCTTACGGTTAAAGCAACCTCTGCGCGGAGCATGGAAAACCCGAGGGGTGCAACCAACTTTCGCGGCTTATGATTAAGTGCTATCTCTGCGCGGAGCATGGAGGGCCCGGGTGGCGCAACCAACTTTCGCGGCTTACGATTGACAGGAACACCCTGCACGGAGCATGGAGGACCCGGGGGGTGCCACCAACTTTCGTGGCTTACGGTTAAAGCAACCTCTGCGCGGAGCATGGAAAACCCGGGGGGTGCAACCAACTTTCGCGGCTTATGATTAAGTGCTATCTCTGCGCGGAGCATGGAGGGCCCGGGTGGCGCAACCAACTTTCGCAGCTTACGATTGACAGGAACACCCTGCACGGAGCATGGAGGACCCGGGGGGTGCCACCAACTTTCGTGGCTTACGGTTAAAGCAACCTCTGCGCGGAGCATGGAAAACCCGGGGGGTGCAACCAACTTTCGCGGCTTATGATTAAGTGCTATCTCTGCGCGGAGCATGGAGGGCCCGGGTGGCGCAACCAACTTTCGCGGCTTACGATTGACAGGAACACCCTGCACGGAGCATGGAGGACCCGGGGGGTGCCACCAACTTTCGTGGCTTACGGTTTAAAGCAACCTCTGCGCGGAGCATGGAAAACCCGGGGGGTGCAACCAACTTTCGCGGCTTATGATTAAGTGCTATCTCTGCGCGGAGCATGGAGGGCCCGGGTGGCGCAACCAACTTTCGCGGCTTACGATTGACAGGAACACCCTGCACGGAGCATGGAGGACCCGGGGGGTGCCACCAACTTTCGTGGCTTACGGTTAAAGCATCCTCTGCGCGGAGCATGGAAAACCCGGGGGGTGCAACCAACTTTCGCGGCTTATGATTAAGTGCTATCTCTGCGCGGAGCATGGAGGGCCCGGGTGGCACAACCAACTTTCGCGGCTTACGAGCGCTTCCCTCTGTTCTGGTGGAGCATGATCCCTCTGTTTTTCCCTTGACTTGCTGAGAAGCAATTTTTGAATTTGAAAATTGGGGACTACGGGTATACACCCTACTCCCCCCCTCTGGTGACATGTGCAATACTCTGTTATGAACATGTTAAGTGTGTGTGTGTGTTTGGTGCTCATGCTTGTGATGATTGTGAGAGAGTTAACACAACTACAGTTCCCAAGTAACATAATTCAAGTTGCAGTTTAAGCCCTAGCACATATGCAGAAGGTGTGCAGCTTCGTGTATTTAGTCAATTCATAATCCAGCCCTAGGCACATATGCAGAAGGTGTGCAGCTTCCAAGACATAATTATTATTGCATAAATCCCAACACATATCATATAAGTCATGGTTTTTCCCAAGTAAAGAAGTAGAATATTTCCCAAATCCCTGTCATGCTTTCATGCTCCCATAAAAATACCCTAAGATCATAATTTTACCTAGTGATAAAGCATAATATTCCCCCATCATGCTCACATGCTTTCACGAGATAAAGTTCAGCGAAGTACCTGAATTACCACTTACAAGTGGTTTACCGTTTTCATGTTATGGCGGTTCCCATACTTTGTTCAAAGCTTTCCCAAGTTTAATTTCCCTGTGCTACAAGATCTTTTAGGCAAAAGTGTTAGCAACATATGAAAGCCCCTCAAGGTATTCTCACTAAAGTATTGGCACCCCAACAAATCTGTGGTTTCATAACAAATTTTTAAACACAATAGATGCGTAAAATATCAATCAATCCCCAAGTTTCACAGACTACTGACAACAAAAAATTACCCTCGCCAAGCATGAAAGTGTATAGCTCCAACGACATAAACCGTATTTCAATGATAAAGTAAATTTAACCAAACATGTTAAACAAGTCGGTCCCATTCTTGTATTCAAATTTCCTACACGAGCTTGTCCCATAAAAGAAATTTTCAGTTACCCACCCATCAAAACACTAGTTTCACATCCATGATATGCATAAGACCAAAGTGTAATTTCAACATGCCAAGACACATATAATTGCAACAGTAAATCTCAATTTATCGAGCCAACCAAGATCTTACTTGGTAAAGGAACATCATTGTAAGAGTAATTGATCTAGAGAACAAACTTTTGACAACCACATTATGAGCATAAGAGGAAGAATAGAGTATTGAAACATGCACCACCACTAATCATTCTCGTTGTCAAGAAAAAATATCCCTAAGCTTGAACAAGGGAAAGATTAGCAGAAAACCAGTATTAGTGATTAACATCCAATGATGTCAAAACATTTCCCCACTGTTGACCCGGTTGGTCCCTTTCTCATCTTGATGAATTGAGTTGGTTTCACGGATTTCGCTTCGGTGAAGTTGATGCTCCACTCCCGATAACCCTCACATGAATCAATAAACAAATGCAATTAAATATCCAAATATAAAAATGTCCCCAAATGAATTCAATCATGTTTAACTTAGAGTTAAGCTCTAAGAACTCATCCTGAAACTGGAGCATACCCAAGGACTTGGGATTATATCCCCATCGTGAATCATATTCAGAAATTTAAGCAAAATGAACAAAAAATGTATACAAAATATGTAAAGCAGCCAATAATCCCTAGAAAAGCATACAGAACCAATTATCCCTCTCTTCCCCTTTAACCTTCCTCCGCTGATTAAGGACCCGAGCTTTCAGCTGTTGTTGCCGGTCTTTCAACTGACAACTAGCTTTGAGAACGCGATACTGGTGGTAATGGCAAGCTGCCAGATCTTTGAGTGCCATTCGAGATACTGGGGGAGTAGGCCGCGCTGGCTGCGCTGCCGAGCAGAGCAGCGACGAGGCGAGCGGCGGCGGCGCTGGCTGCGCTGCTGAGCAGAGCAGCGACGAGGGCACGAGCGGCGGTGCTGGCTGCGCTGCCGAGCAGGGATGGGGATCTGGAGTCAGACATTCCGGACGTCGATGACCGAGAACGGGCTTGAATCCCAGCCGATGATGAAATTCCCTTCGCTTTTTAGGTGAATCAGATTTGGGAATCTAATTTTCTAGCTTATGATTTTCAATATGAAATTGAGGCTTCTCGATTTCTATGAGAGAATAATTGATCCGAAATTGGGGATCGATGATGATGATTTGAGGAATTGGGTTTAGGCTATTTGGAGAAAACCGATGGAATTGAAGAAATGGGGATCTGGATCTGATTTTGGTCGATTTTTGAAGAGCATTTGGTTTTCCAGCTTTGTGGTTATTATTGGAGATCGAATTGTTGTATGGAATCAGAGATCGAATTGCTGTATGGAAATGGAGGTCGAATGGTAGTATGGAAATGGAGATGAACAGTGACTGGAAAAGTGATGATGGATCCGATGAACAGTGCTCAATAGTGACGAACAGTGACTGGAAAAACAATGAATCTCACGCCTTAGCTCGATTTTCCCACAGACGGCGCCAGTTGGTAAAACGAGAAACCAACACCTAAACTAGAAAAGCAATAAACGACATGGATTTACGTGGTTCGGTCGAGAAGACCTACGTCCACGGGGGTTTTGGGGGTTTTCCACTATAATCGAGAGAGTCGTTTACATTTTACAAGTTGTGAATAAATAATGAGCTGATCCCCTAATCTATGCAACAAGGCCCTATTTATAAGCATGAACATAAACTTAAGGCCCTTGGGCCCATTAGACCCTTAAAGCCCATTAGCCCCATGAATCAAGCCCAAGCCCCGTTATTCTAATCTACATCTTGAAATCGAGCCATCAGAGCTGGAAAGTTGAGCCAAGCCGAGAATCAGGGCAATCCTGTATCAAATATTAGAAATAACCACAATAACAATAATAATAATAATCATAACGTTATGTTTAGCACAGTGCTGGTGCACATTTCAGTCCTCATCAGGATTATAAGGGGAATGAATTTAGTTTTTTTTTTTATGGAAAAAGAGATAATTTTATTGCTCACAAGAACATGGAATATGGAGGGAGTATTGTTGCCGGATTTCTAATTGTTTGTGTAGTGTATACGTGATTGGTAATTACATGAAGATATATACTTGATTAGAGGGAGGAGCTATCTGTTAATAGCAGCTGGAAAAGGACTAAACTGCAAACATCAAAAGTAATAAGCTTAAATTGGTTGTAACTAACTGACTGGCTGCTGGCTACTTTGGTGACTTGTTGCAGCGGTTTCTGGTTATCTTCTTCAGCTAGACTCACTTTATTAGTTTAGTATATTTTGTGTAATTTCAGTTTGATACATCAGATTCGAAAATCATCTCTGTGATTGAGAAGAAAAAGTGCAGCAAAAGAGAGAGGAAAGTGAGATTGCAGTGCCTTGTTTAGTAGGCTTAAAGTCTGCTGTTTTTCCAGTTCTTGAGCTGTAATTTGTATTCGATTTGTTCTTGTTGTTGATTAGTGAAAAGAGAGCTCTGCAGTGGACGTAGATCTATATAGATCGAACTACTTAAAAACCCGTGTGTTCTTCAATTCTGTTTTGCCTTCTTCATTTTTCATTTTTAGCTTCAAATCTTGATTAGATTACAAGTGTTTTCAGCTCGTATTTTGAGTTGATTTCACAACAAGTGGCGCCGTCCGGTGGGAAGCGAAGATCACGGGAAAGAAGACGGTAGAGGAATCTTGTTTTTTCAACGCAAGAATCAACAAGAAATCGAAGTATGGCAACTGCGAAGTTCGACACTGAGAAGTTCACAGGCAAAAATGACTTTGCTCTGTGGAAATTGAAAATGAAAGCTATCCTAACTCAGCAGGGTTTGCTTGGGGCTTTAGACAGCAAGAAAGCTCCAAAGGAGGAGGATAAGGAGAAGCATCAAGAAATGATGTAGAAGGCACACAGTGCCATCATATTATGTCTAGGAGACAAGGTTCTAAGAGAAGTAGCTTGGGAGGATACTGCAGCAGGGGTTTGGGCCAAACTAGAGTCTCTTTACATGGCTAAGTCTTTGGCTAATAGACTCTATATGAAGAGGAGGCTTTACTCATACAAGATGGTAGAAGATAAGAGTATTCTTGACCAACTTGATGAGTTTACAAAAGCTGTAGATGACTTAGAAGATGTTGAAGTCAGCCTTGAAGATGAGGACAAGGCTATTCTCCTGTTGAACGCTCTACCAAAATCTTTTGATAATTTGAAAGATGCTATTGTCTATGGTAGAGAAAGCTCCATTACATTGGAGGAAGTGCAGAATGCACTAAGAGCTAAGGAACTTCAAAAGGCTGCAGAAACCAAAAGTGCAGTTGCTAATGAAAGCCTTAATGTGAAAGGCAAGTTCTCAAAGGGAAAACAGAAGAAACCCTGGAAGGACAACAAGAAGGCAGGGAATTCTCAAACTAAAGAGGAGGATGGAAAGGAGACAAGAACCTGTCACTATTGTAAAAAGCCTGGCCATATCAAGAAAGATTGTTATAGCTGGAAGAAGAAACAAGCTCAGAAAGCTCCTGCAACAACTGATACAGCAGACATTGCAGAGAAGTGTCAAGAAATTGAAGCCCTCAACATACTCACTTCAAAACTGGGAGATGATTGGATTCTTGACTCTGGCTGTTCATTCCATATGTGTTATAATAAATCTTGGTTTACTGATTTGCAGGTGGAGGCTCAAGGCTCTGTGATTCTTGGAAATGATCAAATCTGCTCAGTAAAAGGTATTGGATCAGTCAAGCTTAGATTGCATGATGATTCAATTAGGCTGCTTAAGGAGGTCAGGTATATTCCTACTCTAAAAAGGAATTTGATATCTCTTGGCTCTCTAGAATCTAAGGGATATGAATTTAGCTCATCTGAAGGAAATTTGTATGTGACTAAAGCTAAGAAAATAGTCATGAAAGGAATTAGGAAGCATAGCTTATATCATCTTGTTGCAAAAACTATTACTGGACAATCTGAAATTACTGTTAAAGATGATATGAATATTTGGCATGTTAGACTAGGACATGTTAGTGAGAGAGGATTGAATGAACTTAAGAAACAAGGGCTATTACAACTAAATCAGGATATCAACCTTAAGAACTGTGAACAGTGCATATTAGGAAAAAGTAAGAAATTGCCATATTCTAAAAGCAAACTCATTTCTAATATGCCTCTTGATTATGTTCACTGTGATTTGTGGGGTCCATCTAAAACTTCTACCATTGGGGGAGGGAATTACTTCATGTCTTTGATTGATGATTACTCAAGAAAAGTGTGGGTTTATGTTATTAAAAATAAGTCAGATGCTTTTGATAAATTTGTGGAGTGGTGCAGAGAAGTGGAAACTGAAAAAGGTTGCAAAGTTAAGTGTTTGAGAACTGATAATGGACTTGAGTTCATATCAGAAAGGTTCCAAGATTTCTGCAAACATGAAGGTATCAAACGGCACAGGACTGTCCCTTCAAACCCCCAACAGAATGGAGTAGTAGAAAGGATGAACCGAACCCTTCTTGAGAGAGTTAGATGTATGTTGTACAGCTCGGGGTTACCTGCCAGATTTTGGGGTGAAGCAGTAACAACAGCAGCTTACCTAATCAACAAATGTCCTTCTGCAGCTGTGGAGTTTAAAACTCCAGATGAAAGATGGACAGGAAAGCCTCCTAATTACAATTTTCTGAAGAGTTTTGGGTGTTTGGCATATGCTCATGTTAGGCAGGATAAACTTGAGCCTAGGGCAATCAAATGTGTGATGATTGGTTATCCCACTGGTGTTAAAGGTTATAAGTTGTGGTGCATTGAATCTGGGAAAGGAAAGGCATTAGTCAGCAGAGATGTGATTTTTAGAGAAGATGTAATGCCCTATCTTAAACTCTCAACTTCTTCAGATACTACAAGTGTTGAGGTGGAGTTTCCAGATCCTAAAGTCAGAAATGATGAAAAAGGTAGTATTCATTCTGATGAAGAACAAGACATAGAACAGTGGGAAGAAGAAGAACAACTCACAGAACCTGCTGTAGATGATAATCTCAGAAGTTATCAACTAGCTAGAGATAGGATCATGAGAAGTATCAAACCTCCAGATAGGTTTGGTCATGCAGATCTTATAGCATATGCTCTTAATATTGCTGAGAATATAAACTATTAGGAACCCATAACTTACAAAGAGGCTGTGAGTTGTACTGAAAAGGATTTCTGGATAGAAGCAATGAAAGAGGAAATAGACTCTCTTGTTAAGAATAATACTTGGAGGTTAGTGAGCAGGCCAAAGACACAGAAGTGTGTTAGTTGTAAGTGGATTTACAAGAGGAAAATAGAGTTAGTGAATGGGAAAGAGACTGTTAGGTATAAGGCTAGATTAGTGGCTAGGGGTTTTACCCAAAGAGAGGGTATTGATTTCAATGAGATTTACTCTCCTGTAGTGAAACATAGTTCAATAAGGATACTTCTAGCCATAGCAGCTCAGTTTAATCTAGAACTTCACCAACTTGATGTAAAAACAGCCTTCCTAAATGGAAATCTTGAAGAAACTATCTTTATGAATCAGCCAGAGGGATTCATAGTTGATGGTCAAGATTCTAAAGTGTGTTTACTTCAAAAATCCTTATATGGTCTTAAACAAAGTCCTAGGCAGTGGAACAAACGTTTTGATAAGTTTATGACTAGTATAGGATTTCATAGGTCCTCCTTTGATAGGTGTGTCTATCTTAAAAGGACTAAGGATCAGGGTCTGGTATATCTCCTCTTATATGTAGATGATATGCTTATTGCTAGTAAGTCTAGAGCTGAAATAGAAAAGGTTAAGAAATCTTTGAGTTCAGAATTTGATATGAAGGATTTGGGGGAAGCTAGAAGGATCTTAGGTATGGATATTCTGAGAAATAGAAGTAAGGGTGAGTTATTTCTGTTTCAGTCAGATTATATCAAGAAGGTGTTACTAAGGTTCAATATGCACGAAGCCAAACCTGTTAATGTTCCTTTAGGACAACATATTAAGCTCTCTGAATCTCAAAGACCAGAAACTGAAAAAGATAGGCAGGAAATGGGTAAAGTGCCATATGCCAATGTAGTTGGCAGCATTATGTACTCCATGGTTTGCACCAGACCAGATTTAGCTCACTCCATTAGTGTAGCTTCCAGGTTCATGGCTAATCCAGGAAAAGCTCACTGGGAAGCTCTAAAGGTAATACTCAGGTATCTTAAATCTACTTCTGAGGTTGGCATTCTTTTTAAGCAAAATTTAAGTGAAAATAAAGAATCTTTACTTGGGTTTGTAGACTCTGATTATGCTGCTAGTGTTGACACTAGGAAGTCTCAAACTGGTTTTGTTTTCACGTTATTTGAATCTTCTATTAGCTGGAAGTCAATGTTGCAATCTGTGGTAGCATTGTCTACCACAGAAGCCGAGTATATAGCTGTAACAGAGGCTGTGAAAGAAGGGATTTGGCTAAAGGGGATGTTGGCAGAATTAGGGATACATCAGGGAGCTGTGACTATCTTATGTGATAGCCAAAGTGCTATTCATTTAGTGAAACATCAAGTCTTCCATGAAAGGTCTAAACATATAGATGTAAGACTTCATTTTGTGAGAGATATTGTTCAAAAAGGTGAAGTGAAGGTGATTAAAGTCAGCACAGAGGATAATGCCTCTGATATGCTTACAAAGGCTTTGAATGTGACAAAGTTTAAACATTGTTGTGATCTGATAAGTCTGTGCTCTCTTAAAGAGAGCAACTTAAACTAATGAATCTGTTAAGTGTTTTGTTTGCAGAGTTTCTCAGGTGGCAGCTTCATTAATTAGCAATCAAGGTGGAGAATTGTAGTGTATACGTGATTGGTAATTACATGAAGATATATACTTGATTAAAGGGAGGAGCTATCTGTTAATAGCAGCTGGAAAAGGACTAAACTGCAAACATCAAAAGTAATAAGCTTAAATTGGTTGTAACTAACTGACTGGCAGCTGGCTACTTTGGTGACTTGTTGCAGCGGTTTCTGGTTATCTTCTTCAGCTAGACTCACTTTATTAGTTTAGTATATTTTGTGTAATTTCAGTTTGATACATCAGATTCGAAAATCATCTCTGTGATTGAGAGGAAAAAGTGCAGCAAAAGAGAGAGGAAAGTGAGATTGCAGTGCCTTGTTTAGTAGGCTTAAAGTCTGCTGTTTTTCCAGTTCTTGAGCTGTAATTTGTATTCGATTTGTTCTTGTTGTTGATTAGTGAAAAGAGAGCTCTGCAGTGGACGTAGATCTATATAGATCGAACCACTTAAAAACCCGTGTGTTCTTCAATTCTGTTTTGCCTTCTTCATTTTTCATTTTTAGCTTCAAATCTTGATTAGATTACAAGTGTTTTCAGCTCGTATTTTGAGTTGATTTCACAACAGTTTGTTTTTCTTTTTTTTAATGACGGTACCAATAATGATTTTATATATATTTTTCCAGATTTCGTTGCGGAGGTTTGGCAATCGGGGTTTGTGCGTCACACAGGGTGATCGACTCCACCCCATTAGCCCTATTCATCACGGCATGGGCGAAGGCGGCGGCAAGCGGCGGAGCAACCCTAATCCAACCTCATTTCGACGCCCATGCTGACCTCTTCCCCTCCGAGAATCTGCCGCCGCTCGACTCCCACGAGCCCGAAACTCATGAAAAGCTCGTCATGAGGCGCCTTGTGTTCGACGGCAAAGCAATACAAAAACTCCGCGAGCGGCTGCTCGCGGAGTGGGAATCCAAGCGGCCGCCGTCAAGGGTGGTGGCGGTGTCCGCCTTTCTCACCCAGGCCCTCCTCCGCGCCGACATGGCTCGGCGCGGCGGGGAGCCCCGAGCCGCTGTGATCGGGCAGCTCATCGACGTCCGTGAAAGAACCATCCCGCAGGTGCCGAAACATGCTTTCGGCACATGGCTTTCCGGTTCTTTCTTGGAGCTCACTGCGGCCGAGGCTGCGGTGAGCACTCTCGAACGGAACCTCCCCGCCCTAGCGGGGAGGATGCGCCAGGGATTGGCACAGAGCATCCGCGACTGCGCACGGTTGCTCCGGGACACAAAGTTAGGCCGGAAATCGATGGTCGAGAATTTCTTAGAGGCGACGGAAAGAGGCGACAACGATGATTGTAAGGTGATATGGGTGACAGATGTCTCGAAATTCGGCGAATACGAGGCGGATTTCGGGTTCGGGAAGCCGGAGTGGGTGAGCATCGCCGCCATGCCGGTGCTGAATCATATAATTCTGTTGAACAACAGAAGCAACGATGGGATCGAAGCATGGGTGTGTTTGCTAGAATCGGACATGAAATTTTTCAGACAGGATAAGGAGATTCCGATGTTGAGTTTGTTGGCTAAATTATAAATTGAAAATTTTCATTTACTATTTGATGTTTCATATGTCCATAATTAGTAATAAGAGTCTAGCTGGTTGCCGTCTTTGTAACTCACACGAAAAATAAGACTACAAATCAGTTCTTTTTTCCAATATATTTCTATTTACTTTGGTACATATCACTGATTGAAGCAAATTATGAGCGACGAGATTAAAGCAAGAATCGAAAGAGATATGTTCATTGGTGATACAAATGCTGATGAGAGCACATGCAGATGTTCGATAAAGTGTGAACTGATATTAATTTCTATCTTGATTGAACAAGATTTGTGAAGATATGCATGATTGCAAAGTCAGTCTTCTACTTATATACAGATGGATATTTTCTAATTTATAAAGTTACGTAACTATTGATAGTTTCCAAATATATCGAATATCTAAAGTCGATATAAACAGCTCATTTACTGGCCATATCTTTATGTGGTCAAGTTGTACCGACGCCACGTGATAAACGTGTTTAATTTTTTGTGACCCGGCCCTAAAGTTTACTTTGATCTTAATTTGCTTTTCAAATTTAAAGGTTAGGGAAAAAATTTGTTGAAAGTTCATGTATTTTACAGCAAATGTTTCTTATAGTTATTAAATAATTTTAAATTATTTGATAATAAAAATTAGCATTACACATTATCATTATAGATTGGTATGTGTCAGAATAAATAAATAAATAAATCAATAAATAAAGATAAATAAAAATTTGTAAAATTTAATTGAAGAGAGAAAATAAAATATTTTAAGTTTTAATTTTTTTCATAACTTATTCATTTTAAATTCATTTTTTATGATTTATATATAATATTAATTATATATCTTGTCACGAACTTAAATTTAAGATGCATATTGAATATTTTTTTCATGAATTAAATTTGATGTTATCCAAAAAAAAGAGTGAGAGAGAAGATAGAGACATATTTGATAGAAGAAGGGAAAGATAAATAATCCATATATTATAACAAAATAAATCTTATCCTACGTGGCATCGTATAATCACTCCATTCTAATTTTCGTCAATTCTCATTCATTCTTATTTATTTATATATTTCTAATCAATTTTTACATTATAGCAAAATAAATCATATCCTACGTGGCATCGTATAATCACTCCATTCTAATTTTCCTAAATTCTCATTCATTCTTATTTATTTATACATTTCTAATCAATTTTTACATTTAAAAATTATTAAATAATCATATAAATTTATAGATAAATTCTATACTATTAAATAATCGTATTAAACTATTAGATAAAGTCTGTACTATTAAATAATTGTATAAAACTATTAGATAAATCCAACATATACATTTAATTATAAATCCTGCATATCCATTTGATTATCGGAACCTAGCCAAATTAAAACACATTAGCACTTCGAGGGTCCATTCGTCTGTTTTCAAACGCCTGAAATCTCTCCCAACCTCATACCAACTTTTCTTATATATATAAACTCAATGACCAACAAGAACTCATCATGCCTCACAATCCATCTTTTTTTCACCCTGAAAATTTAACTTAATAAAATGATGGCATCCAGAATAGGAATCCTTATACCCACTTAATTGAGATTGTTCCAAGTGTGACTAAAACTTAAATAAAGTATACCAATAAATTAATCCACGAAAAACAATCAATTCAAATGTCAATTCATTTTTTAGAAAAGATATTCTTCAACTAAATGTTATAAATAAATAAAATACATGCCTATGCCCAATCTATCTATCAATATATATATATATATATATATATATATAGGGCAAATAGCGTTAAAATCCCTATACTTTTCCCGTTTTCGCATATTTCCCCTGACTTTAAAAATTCGCGATAGAATCCTTGACTTTTGAAGTTTGTCATGAGTGTCATATCTTGATGATAGGAGACACAAATGCATGCTGTTGTTTTTGTTGATAAATCTGAAGCCACAAGGTTATCCACTTTTCTCTGCGCTCTTGTCGATTCAACTGTGGTTCATCTTTGTTTTTGTCCGAGGACGGACAATGGTTTAAGTTTGGGGGGTTGTTCTACATGCATTTTTTCATCTCCTTTGTCGCGTTTATTCATAGTTTTTGGGTGTTTTCATCGAGTTCTTGAGTGTCTTTGGTTTGAATTGTTAAATTTGTGTGGAATAGACTACTCGTCCGTGCTCGTGTTGTTTTTATAGGTTATTGGACTCGATTTGTGAAGTTTTGGATGAAGCGTAGTGGAGTACGCGAAGTGACGAGTCCATAGGCACGAACGGGGCTAAAATCGGGCATCGGATGAGCAAGAACGGGCGCCGGGAAGTCCGTGTGTCGGAGGACACGCGACCGTGCGCGAGGAGGGCGCCGGGAGGTCGCGCGGTCCGGGCATGCGGCCGCATTCCACGGCCGCGCGACGAGCCCGCGCGAGGCGCCGAGTGTTGCCCAATTTTTCCGTTTTTTTACTAAAAGCGCGTTTTTGGAGTATTTTCGAGCTTGGACGACCTAGGGCATATAAATACCATCTTATAGCTTATCCCAAACACCTTTTATCATTTTCTTTTACTTTTCCTGAGAGTTGTGAGACACGGAGCAAGAGCAAGACTGAAGATTCTCGACTTCTACGGTTTTTCATTGTTTAATGTTCATTAGTTTTATTGAGATTTTGATTGTTAGTCATATGTCTATGTGTGGCTAGTTTTCTTTTTCCCAGGGTTTAGGGAGTAAACACGATTTGAATTTCTGACTGTTGATTCAATTAATCGAGATTAATTTTCCTTTTTATGTTCTTGTTTATCTTGTTTGTTTTATTGCTTGATCACCAATTTAGCATAATCATAGGTTTTAATTTGAGATCGGGAGATGATAATTATTACCTGAACTAAGAACATAGAACACATTTATTTTAATTCTAAAGGGAATTAATAATTGTGAAGGCTTTAATCCTAGGAACTTTTAGGAGTTACATGTTAGAAGTGTGATCCAGGGATGGTAACCTTGCATGTAATCAACGATTTGTATGTCACGGGAGTGGGTATGAATTAACTTTGAGATTGCCTTAGGAATTTATCTCATTAATTGAATCAAACGTGTTAGTTAGGAGAATCTGTTGAAACCTTTGCCTTGGGAAACTCTCTTTCTTCTGTTACTTCGCATTTTCACAGCTTGATTTCTTTTCAGTGTTTCTTTATTTTAATTCAAGTTTGTTTTCCAAAATCAAACCTTTAAAATTCGTTTTTCCAGATAGAGTAAAGTAATTAAGGATAGGCATTGATAACCATTAGTCCCTGTGGATTCGACCTTGTTTGCCACTATATACAATTGCACCCGTACACTTGCGGCGTGTTAAAATAAAATAGCGAACAAGTTTTTGGCGCCGTTGCCGGGGACTGATTTTTTTCAGTACTATTCTGTTAATTGTTTGATACTACTCTGGATTTTTATTTCTGTTATTTATTTACGTTATTTACTTCTTTCTTGTGGTTCTAATTTGAAACTGGTGGATCGTTTAGGTGGTGTATGAACACAAGATCTAAAAATTTACCTTTAGTAGATTTTGATCCGGAGATTGAAGCTACGTGCCGCCATAACAACAGCCAGACGACCAAAGTCAAATTGGATCACATGGCTACTGCGGAAGAAGTCCGTGCTTTGAGAGAGCAGTTGCAGGCGTTGATGGATGCTCAGAAAAATGTTGCTGAGCAGAAACAGCCGCCTATTGATGAGGCATTTACTCCACTGTACCAGTACCAAGAGCCGCCCAGAGTCAACGCAAATAATTTCGAGCTAAGGACTGGGCTGATTACCATGGTACAACAGAACCAATATGGAGGTAGTGCCATAGAGGATCCGAATGTGCATTTGAGACAGTTTCTGGAGTTATGCAGTACTATAAAGATGAACGGCGTAGCAGATGATATCATTCGCCTTCGTCTATTTCCCTTTTCATTGCGGGACAAGGCCAAGTCATGGTACCACACTCTGCAATTGGGTGCCAATCCTGCTTGGGAAGAGTTGGCACACCTGTTCCTGCGGAAATTTCACCCTCCTGGTCTCACTCTGAAGCTGAAGATGGACATCGTTCAGTTTCAGCAATTCGAAGGTGAATTATTAGCAGAAACATGGGAACGATATTAAGAGAAATTGAGGAAGTGCCCGTCCCACGGCTTTGATGAAGGGACTCTAGTCGTCAGGTTCTACAATGCTTGCGGAGAGCGCACGAGGATGTTCATGGACACAGCAACTGGAGGCTCCCTACTCAAGAAGGAAAGCGCAGAAGCGATGGAGATCATAGAAAGTATGGCAGCTACCAGCTATCAATGGCCGTCCGAGAGGGTGCAGCTGAAGAAAGTTGCTGCAGCATCCAGCTCAGATCCCCTGGCAATGATCTCGACTCAGCTGGCAGAGCTGAGCTCAAAAATTTCAGCAATGTCTATGGGAAATTCTGAACCAGTTGTGGAGGATCCGACAGGCGTAGAAGACGCCAACTTCATTCATGGGAGGAACTTTGGGAACTTTCAGCGTGGACAGCAGAGCGGCTACAATAGAGGACAACAATATCAGCAAGGAGGTCGCTCACACCCGAATTTATCATACAGAAATCCCAACAATGCAATTCAACCTCCACCAGGCTTCTCGGTTACCAACGGAGTGATAAATGAAGAGAAGAAGCCGAATCTTGAGGAGTTGCTAATGAAGTTCGTGGCCAAGTCCGACGAGAGGATGGAAAAGTTGGAGTCCAATGCTGCAGCTGTGGGGACCCAGATGAAGATGTTCGAGACCCAACTGGGTCAACTGGCCAATGCTTTTACAAATCTACACCAACAAGGTCAGTTTCCGAGCAATACAACTGTTAATCCCAAGGAGCATTGCAAGGCAATCAATTTGAGGAGTGGGACTACTTATGAGGGACCCAAGATGCCTGAGGACGAGATCGTGTTGCTGGTTGATGAGAAAGAAGCTGAGGAGGTCACCGTTGAGGTTTCTGGCAAAAAGAAGAATGAAAAGCGGAAGACTACTTCGCCAGCAACAGTGACTTTGCCGTTCCCTCCGCGTCATCAGAAAGAAAGGGTGAAGCAGCAGTTCTCCAAGTTTTTAGAGATCTTCAAGAAGTTGCACATCAATCTTCCATTGGTGGAGGCGCTGCAGGAGATGCCACAATATGCGAAGTTCTTGAAGGACATCATCTCGAGAAAGAAGAGGTTGGGAGAGTTCGAGACGGTGAACCTCAATGAGGAGTGCAGTGCGATCTTGCAGAAGAAGCTCCCAGCCAAGCTTAAAGATCCAGGCAGCTTCACTATTTCTTGCATCATTGGAGGCCAGCAGTTTGGAAAGGCGCTTTGCGATTTGGGGGCAAGCATTAATCTCATGCCCTTATCTATTTTCCAGCGGTTGGCTATTGGAGAGATGAAGCCAACGTCGATCGCGTTGCAGATGGCAGATAGGTCGGTGACGTATCCACGGGGGATAGTGGAAGACGTATTAGTGAAGGTCAATGAGTTCATATTCCCAGCTGACTTTGTGGTGTTAGATTTTGACGAGGACAAGACCATCCCGTTGATCCTAGGGAGACCGTTCTTGGCCACAGGAAGAGCCTTGATAGATGTGGCTAATGGGGAGCTCACTTTGAGAGTGAATGATGAGAGCCACACTTTCTCCATATATCGAGCTTTGAAGTTTTATGATGAGAAGGAAGATATTGACATGGAGGAGTGCAAGTTGTTGAGCCTAGTTGATTCCTGTGACACACCATCTTCATGGAAGGGTCTCGGCGACCCTCTTGAGGCTTGCATCTCTCATTCCTTTTTCTCTACTGATTTTGATTTTCCTCTTGATATGCATTTGTTTTCTGATGAGTTATTTGAGTGTTGTAGTGCATTGGAGAGTGTAGCAGAGATTGCACATAGGAAAGGACGATTTCTGGAGTTGCGCACCAAGGAGGAGAAGAAAAAGATGGAGGAGGAAAAGGGGACCGCCCCAAAGCTTAAGTTGAAGCCGTTGCCGGATCACTTGAGATACGCCTTCCTAGGTGATGGTGAGACGTATCCGGTAATTGTATCAGCTCTTCTTACTCCTTATGAATTGGATTATTTGTTGCGTGTGTTGAGAAAGCATAAGTCTGCTATTGGTTGGTCGATCTCTTATTTGAAAGGGATTAGCCCAAGTGTCTGCATGCATAGGATTTTGCTTGATGATGATGCTAGGCCTAGAGCGCAACCTCAAAGGCGCTTGAATCCTATTATGCAAGAAGTCATTAGGAAAGAAGTGTTGAAATTGCTTGATGCTGGGATTATATATGCTATATCTGATAGTGAGTGGGTAAGTCCTACCCAAGTGGTGTCTAAGAAAGGGGGGATGACTGTTGTGAAGGGTGAGTCTGATGAGATGATTGCTACACGTGTGGTTACTGGTTGGAGAGTCTGCATAGATTATCGCATGTTGAATGCTGCTACTAGGAAAGATCATTTTCCCCTTCCCTTCATTGATCAGATGCTTGATAGATTGGCTGGGTATGAGTTTTACTGTTTTCTTGATGGTTATTCTGGTTACAATCAAATTATGATTGCTCCGGAAGACCAAGACAAGATTGCTTTTACTTGCCCATATGGGATTTTTGCTTATCGTCGCATGTCTTTTGGTTTGTGTAATGCTCCTGCTACGTTCCAAAGATGCATGATGGCTATTTTCCATGATCTGATTGAGAGTGTGATGGAAGTTTTCATGGATGATTTCTCTGTGTTTGGTAGTTCCTTTGATCATTGTCTAGAGAATTTATCTGTTGTGCTTGCTCGTTGTGAGGAAACTAACTTGGTGCTTAATTGGGAGAAGTGCCATTTTATGGTGCGAGAAGGCATTGTTCTTGGCCACAAAGTTTCAGCTGCAGGTTTGGAGGTTGATCGAGCCAAGATTGTTGCCATAGAGAAGCTCCCGCCACCAACCAATGATAGAGCTGTGCGCAGTTTCTTGGGTCATGCTGGATTCTACCGCCGCTTCATCAAGGACTTCTCAAAGGTTGCTAAGCCGTTGAGTCAGCTGTTGGAGAAAGATGTCAAGTTCTATTTTGATGATGCTTGCACAGCTGCGTTTGAGACTTTGAAGAAAGCCTTGGTCACAGCTCCTGTTTTGATTGTGCCGGATTGGACGCAGCCATTCGAGTTGATGTGTGATGCCAGTGATATAGCCATTGGAGCTGCGTTGGGTCAGAAGAGGGACAAGATTTTTCGCGTCATTTATTATGCCAGCCGGACTTTGGATAAAGCTCAGGCGAACTACACGGTGACCGAGAAAGAGATGCTAGCAGTTGTGTATGCTTTGATAAGTTCCGTGCATACTTGATCAGGACGAAATCAATTGTATACACCGATCACGCAGCCATCCGATTTCTCTTTGATAAGAAGGATGCCAAGCCATGACTCATTCGGTGGATCCTGTTGCTGCAAGAGTTCGATATAGAGATTCGGGATCGTCGTGGTTGTGAGAATGTGGTTGCCGATCATCTCTCTCGCCTAGAGAATTCGGTGGAAGGAGAGGAACTTCAAGTTCCAATCAAGGAGACATTTCCGGATGAGCAGATTTTGCAAGTGAGCTCGCCTATACCATGGTATGCCGACTATGTGAATTTCCTGGCCGCCAAATATCCTCCACCCAAGGATTTGAGTACTTATAAGAAGAAGAAATTCTATCATGATGTGAAGTTCTACATGTGGGAGAAACCGTTTCTTTACCGACGATGCGCTGACATGGTGATTCGCCGCTGTGTGCCAGAAGAGGAGTGGGGACCGATCCTCACTCAATGTCATTCATCACCGAGTGGAGGCCATTTTGGAGCCAATAGAACCGCCTTCAAAGTCCTACAAAGTGGTTTTTATTGGCCCTCCATCTTTAAGGATGCCCACGCTTTCGTGTCTCGTTGTGATCGTTGCCAACGTATGGGTGGTATTTCTAAGAGGCATGAGATGCCTTTGACTAGAGTGGTGGAGGTTGAGCTATTCGACGTATGGGGGATCGATTTTATGGGTCCGTTCCCTTCATCCTATGGGAACCAATACATCCTTTTGGCCGTAGAGTATGTGTCGAGATGGGTCGAGGCCATTCCCACCGCCAAGAATGATTCAAAGGTGGTGATGAAATTTCTGCAAAAATACATCTTGTCAAGATATGGAGCGCCGCGAGCCTTAGTAAGTGATGGGGGATCGTATTTCTGCAATCGGTGGTGGGATAACTTGTTGAAGAGGAACGGAGTAAAGCATCGTGTCACTACGGCGTACCATCCTCAAGCGAATGGACAAACCGAGCTAGCCAACCGTGAGATTAAGCAAGTTCTGGAAAAGACTGTGAATGGAGGTCGCAAGGATTGGGCGATATTGCTAGATGACGCTCTTTGGGCGTATCGCACGGCATACAAAACTCCTTTAGGTATGTCTCCATATCAATTGGTGTTTGGAAAGTCGTGTCACTTGCCGGTGGAGTTTGGGTGGTGAAGAAATTGAATTTGGACTTTCACTCGGCTGGAAAAGAGAGGATGCTTCACTTGAGTGCTTTGGAAGAATTTCGTGACCAAGCCTTTGAAAATTCTAGCATTTATAAGGAGATGACGAAAAGGTTTCATGACAAGATGATCCTCAAGCGAGAGTTTGCCGCGGGAGATCAAGTCCTATTATTCAATTCCCGTCTTCGTCTGTTTCCGGGAAAATTGAAGTCGAAGTGGTCGGGACCGTTCACCATCTCCCAAGTTTTTCCTAATGGAACGATTGAGTTGAGCAAAGAAGGAGGTGAGCCGTTTCGAGTGAATGGGCAGCGAGTTAAGGCTTACTATAGCCCGGATCAAGTCCACACGGTGGACGTCATTGATCTTCATGATTGTTGAGTCATGAAGCGTCGAGCTATCGACGTTAAAATAGCTCTTATTGGGAGGCAACCCAAAGTTTGTGAGTTTTTCTTTAGTTTTAGTACTTTAGTTTCGTTTTGCTTTTGCTTCGTTTTTGTTGTTTGCTGCGTTTTTGCAGGTATAAACCAAAAAAAAGAAAAAAAAAAAAGAAAACATGTTTTTGGAGGAGTCAAACGCCCAGACCGCGCGGCCCAGGCGTGCGCCCGCGCGTCGAGCCCGCGCGAGGAAGTCAGCTAATCTGGGGGGGCTCACGCGGTCCAGGGGCGCGGCCGCGCGAGGAGCCCGCGCGAGATCGCGCGGGCCAGCCATGCGGCCGCGCGACATGCCCGCGCGAGGAAGGCAGAAGTTTTGGGGAGCTCACGCAGTCTGGGGACGCGGCTGCGCGAGGAGGCCGCGCGAGCTCGCGCGGTCCGGCCATGCGGCCGCGCGGGCGTGTCGCGCGACCCGGTGTAATACCCCGTTTCCTCGAGCTAAGTTTAGAATAATTTTGAACTTAGATTTAAGATGATTCACGCCGGATTGAAAAAAAGAATTTATTTAATTCCAACAAAATGATTTACAAAAACGTTTGTAAATATTTTAGCTATTTAAATTTTTGTGCATTGCGTACTAATTTAAATATGAGTATAAATATATGTGAAATATTCTACATTGATTTTTACAAGATTTAAATTAAAGTTTATGTTGGACTTTAATTATTCATGTGTGTTAGACTTTGATTTTATTTTTGGGCCTTAAGCTTTTAATTGCTATTGAGTAATGAAGATAAGAGCTCATTTATATTTAGATCCAACCCACAAATCAAGCCCATTGAACCCAAATTCATTGAGCTCAATCAAGTAACAAATTCTCTAGATATTTTGCTAATTACAATTAGCACTTGATTAATGGTGATTAAGGAAGTGTGGAGAGGGTGCATCCCCGTTCCAATTACTGTTGTTCTTCTTTCTTTAAAAAGCCACAGCCTGTTCTCATCTCCTTCCTTAAGAAGCCACTGCCATTCATCAATTTTCATCCTGCAGCAAGCCTCCTCGATTGGTAAATACTCACTCTCTTTCAATTGGTGCTGCTGCAATAACAATCTAATCTCAAATTCTTTTCGATTCTTGATTATGCAGAATCAACATTTCCTCAACACCACCAACTTGAAGGTTTCTCCTAAATCAATATTTTATTTCTTATGTTTATTTCAGAATCGAACAGAGCACCACCAACAAATCACTATACATTTTACTAAGTATCACAATTATTAATTCATCACTATATATTTTACTAAGTATCACAATTATTAATTCATTTACATATCTGTGTTTGTAGTAAAGAAATGGAAAGAAAAGAACTAAAACAAAAACCATATTTCTATGTGTTAACTGAATTGGGGGGGGGGGGATGAGTCTCCTGTCCTTGTGTGATGAGTCGAGAAGGAGGTGAGGTTTAGCCCGGTGGCTGCTCGACGCCGGCGACGACACGGCGGCAAAGGCGCCGCCTTTTTCCTCTTCCCGCCAACGAAAGAGAGAGAGAGGAGGAGGAATTAGATTTTCAGATTCTGTATTTTGAGAGGAAGAGAAGGGAGATTTGGGGGTTTACCTGTGCGAGGCGGTGCGAGGTTCCTCGCCGTGAGTCCGGCGGCGATAGAGGGGTCGACGGCGGCAGCGACGCGGTGTTGACTGCCGCTGCTGCCGGGCCAAGGACGGAGAGAGAGAGAGGCGGTGAGACAGAGGGAGGTCAGGGCACAGCGGCTCCGCCGCTGCTGTCCGACCGAGGACGGAGAGTAAGAACGGGGGGGAGGGGACTGGACTCGGCGGCGGCGGCCTTCCGGCCGTGCGGTCGCCGAGAGGCGACTGAGAAGGGGAAACAGAGGTCAGAGGAGGGAGGCTGGTGGTGGCGGCTTATCGCCGCTGCTCCTCCGGCGAGCTTCCGCGACGGCGAAACTCTGGGAAGAGAACCGAGAGAGATTGGAGAAGAAGGAGGCGCAACTGTGAGAGGAATCGAGAGAGAGAGAGTTGAGAATGAAAGGGGGGAGGGGGGGTCTGTGAAGAAGAAGGGATTGGGGCTTTTGGGCTTGAGCTTATGGGCTTTGCTTTTCTTTTTGTTGGGCCGAAAATATTAAAGGTTTCGGGCTGGGTTTTATTTAAATGGACTGCACTAATTATTAACTAGACTTATAATAAAGTTTGATTAATTTATTTAAATAATGATTTTGAATAATAATATTAATTTATTATTATGTGCATATATTAAGTATAATTACTTATTATATGAGTAGAGCATGAAATGAGTTGCATTAAATATTTTGCAAATAAAAGTGTTTATGATTTAATTGGTTATTTATTTTTCCAATTACAAGAGAAAGTCGAGTAAGAATATTGTTGGTGTTCTTAACTCAAAAGAATTGTTTTCATTTATTTATTCATTAAATTTTGAAAACCCGGCTAAGTGAATCATAGAATGTTAAGCACTTTATTGTGACTTGAGTTTAGATTAAAGAGACCTATTAAGAATAGATTTCTTGTAGGCTTTGAACGTCAGGAGGATTAGCACGGCTATTCCGATTCAGAGATAAGGTTAAACGACAGGCTTTGCCTAAACAGGTGGGCTTATTTTTCCAAATGTATGATTTAGCTATTGAGCTTAAATGTTCATGAAATATAAACTGTTTATCCAATAAAATGTTTATGTGCACTCTGCTCTGTTTAAGGCTCGCCACAACGAATCAATTGAGGTTCTCTTATAGCCTAACACGTTATTTGAGAATTGTGTACACCGTTAGCTGACTCGGCGGGTTGATCTCCATCGAGCACTAACTAAGAGACTGATCACTAATTTTATTAGCAACAAAAATACCGCAACTAACACGGTGTAATCGTAGTATAAACAGTAATCGGATATCGTATCCACAGGGATTGTAACACGAAATCACTTTATCTATTTCCTACACAAACTTTCACAGTATGCAAGTAAACAAATATGAAGGTGACTATTGAACTAAATTAACTAATTAAAACTAAAGAGCATAAAAACTATGACGATTAACTCAAATATAAGAAAAGTCTGACCCTAGGGATGTATTTTCACTAATCAACTATATGCATTCAACCTATTGATTCAATTACCAATTTTAATCCAACCCTGATGAAAGATCACTATGTTAATCACAAGCGTCTCTAACGACCACCTATGAATGTAGATTAATTAATCCCTTTTCGCATTCAAGACTCCAAGGAATAAATTAACTCCCAATAGCACATAAAGAATAGCTTCCTATAGCTTCACCTATCGCATTCAAGACTCAAGGCTAACACTATATCATGCATTCCTGAATCAGCTGAACAATTATCGCATTCAAGACTCAAACTGAACAGCTAGACATGTAAATCATTGATCAGATAATTCACAAGAGATTAAGCACCAGGAATCATGAATCACAAGTTGGAGGGCAAATTGATATCAATAAATCAAAAACACATAATTAATCAGCTATATACAAACCCTAGGTTCAGATAAAGAAAACTAGCCAGACATAATGAAATCAAACATAAACATAATTAAAATGAACGCAATTGTAAAAACTAATTGTATAAAAACTGAATTAAAACGATCGTAGCGGCTTGAATCTTCAGTCTTCATCCAAGCCTTGAAAACTGGAAAGCTAAAATAATCTAAAGCTATGAAACTGAGAAAATAAAGTTTGGAAACTAAAAAGGGACCCAAAATAGGTCAAAAGAAGACCTATTTATAGTACCAGGGTAAAATACAGAGTTTGAGCTCGAACAGACTTTGAAAAACGCATAAAAACGCAAAATAGCGGACTGGCGGCGACCCCCCCGGCGGGCACCCGGCGGTCGCCGGTTTCTTCACAAAAAATGGTCTTCACGCGGCGGGCGCCCGGCGGGCGCCGCCTGATCGCCAGCCACGCCGATTTCTCGGCGGGCTGAGCGGCGGGCGCCGGCTGGGTCGCCGGATGCTGCCTTAAATTCCTTCATCAGCCGGCGGTCGCCGGCTGGGTCGCCGGTTGATCGCCGGCTTCTGACTGCTGCGCGCGATGTTTTCGTTTCGGTCATAACTTTCTCGTCCGAACTCGGATTTGCAATCCGTTTGCGCTCACAAACTCCTATCGAGACGATCTACAGCTTGTATTTCAGATAAAGTTTCCAAATTCGAACTCAATAAACCTGAAATTTCCTTCAAAGTTCGAGTAAGAATCATGTTTCAAAAGATAAAGCAAATTAAGCATAAAACAATCATCCAACACTCAATTTCCTATAAAATAACATCATATGAACACTAAAAACCATGGAAACATGAGTGTTATCAACTCCCCCAAACTTAAGCCATTGTTCGTCCTCGGATAATGGGAAGAATAAAATCAATAACACGAATGGGCAGAAATTTGGATCACAGAGGCCTCAGAAAAAAAAAAAAATAGAAAGTTAGAATTCTCAAATCTCCAACAAGTAAACACAAAGTTCACCAATTAAACACAACTTAAAGCAAAATCAACCTTGAATTTCAAACAATTGAATCTCACTATGTATATGTATCACTCAACTCTCAATGTGTAGAATGGGACGTGTATACTCTCATCGAATTCAATGCAATGCAGATCACTTACCATAGGCTTGCCAATCGTCTACAATCTCCATCGCTAAAAATGTGCCAAGACTAAGATCAAATAGGTCTTTATTTTTGGGTTATAATGTAGGGACATTGGTTAAGGTAGGGAAATATAGGCTAAGTGACTCAAATAAATCAAGAACACCAACCTTATGACTTCACGAATCAAGCATGGAATAACTTTCATCTTCCACCCAACAATATCACCATAATCAACACAACTCAAGGGATTTAATCATCACTATGCAGAACTAAACACTCTTTTATGCTCTCAACTTCTTTCTAACAAACAAAGTCGACTTTCAAACAAATATCTCAATAAACTCTCGACTTCACATTTTTTTTCTTTTTCTTTTCTCTTTTTTTTTTTCTTTTTTTCTTTTCTTTTCACAACTTTCTAGAGCTTATAAGAGTAAATAGTATCACAAAATCATCCCTTCTTTTTCACACCCCACTATGAATATTCACCACATAAAGATCCCCATATACTACATCACCCCCTATCATCCGGCTAAAGAATAAAAGCTAAATAGGCTCAAAGTGGATAACAAAGGATAATTTTTTTTTAAGGACAGTGTTTGGGAAAAATTGTGGCTAACAAAAGATGGCCTAAAATCATCTCCTAATCCTGGGCACAACAGCAACCTCAACACAGAAACCATGACAAGTTCTAGAAGATCACCACATGCATGACAAAACTCACAACAAAGAATAAACTGTGCATGATAAACAGTTATAGCTCAAATCCTCACAGGTTTATTCAACGTCCCAAAATCAAGGTCAAAATCACCCTAAACTATGCAAATTAGTTCAAATTATACTCAACTTGTCAAAAAATCTTGAATTCTACAAAATTTTATCAAAGAAATCATCATAAGCCCCTCACCAAAATTCTAATGGAGTAATAACCATCTCAAAAACAATCACACACCACCAACCAAGCAGGATAAAACAATAAAGCTAACAAAAAGATAAAAGTGATACACATATCTACTCTCACCCCCCTCCCCCAAACTTATTACAGAACATAAGTTCGAAAATAAGTTTGGAGGGATGATGATATGTGTGTCACTACTCACAAAAAAAAAATGCTCCATGGTGGTGGTATGAACCAAGCGCGAGTTCCCGCATCTTCCAAGCTCAACGCTGCACTAAAAACCCAAAACAAAAAAAAAACAAAACAAAAAGGAAACAAAACGAAACTAAAAGAAAGAAAAACAAAACAAAAACGGTTGGGTTACCTCCCAACAAGTGCTTAATTTAACGTCTAAAGCTCGACGATACCTCAAAAACTCATGGAGGTCGGAAACAGCACTCTAACCATTGGAAAGCTTTTCTACTCTTAGGTGCCCTCTCCACCAAAACACTTTTCTTGGCTCGGACATCCTCCACAAGCATTGCCCCCTTTTCATTCTTATTCCGAAAAATCCGGAATTTCACTTTCTTCTTCTTGGGGGTATGGGTTTTCAATGACCCCCCATCATGCTCCAAAAACAAACACTTTTCAAAAGTCAGAACTTCCTTTGGTTTTGGAGTTTTTTTCTTGGCTTCAAACTTGGGGAGCTCATTCTTCTCAACCTCTTCATCCTCCAAATTTGCTAGAAAACTGTCAGCCAAATTAATCACTTCATTCTGGGGAACTTCCTTTTGTGGAGGTTTCTGTGTGATACACTCCTCCAAAGGATCCTCTACAGCTGCAGGAAAAGCTATCAGAGAGTCGATCATGTTGCACTCATCCAGCGGCGGCTCGGCTGGTTTTCTCATAGCATCATAGATAGATAGAGTCAATTTTTCATCATTGACTCTAAACGTGAGATCTCCATCCTGCACATCAATAAGAGCACGGCCGGTAGCTAGGAACGGACGTCCTAAGATCAATGGAGTATTCTTGTCCTCCGGCATGTCCAGGACTACAAAATCTGCAGGAAAAATAAACTGCTCCACCTGAACTAGGACATCCTCCACAATTCCCTTGGGATATGTGATGGAACGATCTGCCATCTGCAATGCAATAGAGGTAGGCTTGATCTCTCCAATCTCCAAGCGTTTGAAAATAGAAAGGGGCATCAAATTGATGCTAGCTCCTAAATCACAAAGAGCACGAGCGAAATTCTGTCCTCCCATCATACACGCGATAGTAAAGCTGCCAGGATCCTTTTGCTTCAATGGTAGCTTTCTTTGTAGCACAGCACTGCATTCCTCGGAAAGATTTATCGTCTCATATTTCCCCAACTTCTTCTTGTTGGAGACTGCGTCCTTGAGAAACTTGGCATAGCCTGGCATATCTCTCAAAGCATCAAGTAAAGGAATGTTGATGTGAAGCTTTGAAAACATCTCCATGAACTTGGCTAACTTCTTATCCATCTTCGGCTTTGCCAGGCTATTCGGAAAAGGCGCTACAGGCTTGTACTCTGGCCTGGGAAACGTAGGAGTAGGATTGGGCTCCTTCACAGCCAAAGAGCTCGAATCATTCTTAGGGGTAGGCGGCTGTTTCGCTGCAAGCTCCTCCAAGTCATCATCATCGTTCTCCACTACTTTGCTTTTTCCCTTGTCATTCTGCAGCTCTGGAAAATTCTGGTACTCAGTCCCGCTTCGAAGATGGATCGCATTACACTGATTTTTGGGATTTATTTCAGTGTTGCTAGGAAACTTTCCTGGTGTGTGCTGCGCAGCTGCTTGGTTGGCCATCTGACCAACTTGAGTCTCCAACATTTGTACTTGCTTGGAGAGTGCTGAAAAATTATTTCCAATATGACCCACTTGAGACTCCAAATTAGTCATCCTTGAATTAACAGTTGTCTCCATCCCAGTCATCTTCATTAACATCTGCTGCATCATATCCTCCATTGATACCTTCTTCGAATCATTTATAACTCCTCCGCTAGACACAGAAAATCCAGGTGGAGGCTGCAAAGCATTGTTTGGATTACCGTAAGAAAGATTCGGATGCGGGCGTGCTCCTGGCTGAAACTGCTGCTGACCCTGCTGATATGGCTGACCTCTGTTATACATCCCTGGCTGTCCTTGCTGAAAATTCCCATAATTTCTGTCATTGATATAATTGACGTTTCCCAAGCCTGATGGGTCTATCACAGCTTGCTCATGACGTCCAGCATTCAATTCACCAATTTTTGCAGTCAGCTCTGCCAGCTGTGTAGCCATCGCTGCCTGTTGAGTAACCATAGCTGCCATAGGATCAGAAGTGGACGCAGCTGCAACCTTCTTCAATTGCATACGCTCAGATGGCCATTGGTAGCTCGTAGAAGCCATACTATCAATAATGCTCCATGCATCAGAGCTGCTTTTCTGGAGTAGAGAGCCGCCTGCAGCTGTATCCATGTGCATCCTCGTACGCTCCCCGCAGGCATTGTAGAACATTATCACGAGCGTGCCTTCATCAAAACCATGGCCTGGGCACTTTCTGAGCTTCTCCTGGTATCGCTCCCACGTCTCCGCTAGCTTCTCTCCCTCGTACTGTTGAAACTGCACGATGTCCATCTTCAATTTCAACGTAAGGCCAGGCGGATGAAACTTGCGTAGGAATGCATGAGCCAAGTCCTCCCACACGATATTATTTCCCAGCTGCAGCGTATGATACCACGACTTCGCCTTATCCCGCAGTGAAAAGGGAAAAAGACGAAGACGGATAATGTCATCAGGGACACCATTCATCTTTACCGTGCTACACAGCTCCAGGAAATGTGCCAGGTGCGCATTAGGGTCTTCGATCGCCTGTCCACCATATTGGCTCTGTTGAACCATCGTGATCAGACCCGTTTTCAGCTCAAAGTTGGTAACGTTCACACGTGGGGGCTCCTGGTATACATACTGTGGTATGAACGCTTCATTGATGGCTGGTTGTTTCGGAGCCTCTCTCGTCTCCTGTGCGTCAAGTAGCTTCTTCAACTGCTCTTGCAGAGCTCGAATTTGGATTTGCTCTGGAGTAGCCATCGTATTATCCTCAACTTGATTCTGTTGCTTCTTAAGATTGCGCAAGGTCTTGTTGATTTCAGGGTCTAACTCAAAGAGAGGATTCCCGTGAGATCGTGTGTTCATATGCAACCTACAGAAACAGCAAAAAGATCAGAAAAGAAAAATAAAAACAATAAAAAAAAAAACTTGCAGTACTATAAAGTCCTATTGGAAATATTAAAGCAAAATCTAAACAGTCCCCGGCAACGGCGCCAAAAAAGTTGATCACTAATTTTATTAGCAACAAAAATACCGCAACTAACACGGTGTAATCGTAGTATAAACAGTAATCGGATATCGTATCCACAGGGATTGTAACACGAAATCACTTTATCTATTTCCTACACAAACTTTCACAGTATGCAAGTAAACAAATATGAAGGTGACTATTGAACTAAATTAACTAATTAAAACTAAAGAGCATAAAAACTATGACGATTAACTCAAATATAAGAAAAGTCTGACCCTAGGGATGTATTTTCACTAATCAACTATATGCATTCAACCTATTGATTCAATTACCAATTTTAATCCAACCCTGATGAAAGATCACTATGTTAATCACAAGCGTCTCTAACGACCACCTATGAATGTAGATTAATTAATCCCTTTTCGCATTCAAGACTCCAAGGAATAAATTAACTCCCAATAGCACATAAAGAATAGCTTCCTATAGCTTCACCTATCGCATTCAAGACTCAAGGCTAACACTATATCATGCATTCCTGAATCAGCTGAACAATTATCGCATTCAAGACTCAAACCGAATAGCTAAACATGCAAACTATTGATCAGATAATTCACAAGAGATTAAGCACCAAGAATCATGAATCACAAGTTGGAGGGCAAATTGATATCAATAAATCAAAAACACATAATTAATCAGCTATATACAAACCCTAGGTTCAGATAAAGAAAACTAGCCAGACATAATGAAATCAAACATAAACATAATTAAAATGAACGCAATTGTAAAAACTAATTGTATAAAAACTGAATTAAAACGATCGTAGCGGCTTGAATCTTCAGTCTTCATCCAAGCCTTGAAAACTGGAAAGCTAAAATAATCTAAAGCTATGAAACTGAGAAAATAAAGTTTGGAAACTAAAAAGGGACCCAAAATAGGTCAAAAGAAGACCTATTTATAGTACCAGGGTAAAATACAGAGTTTGAGCTCGAACAGACTTTGAAAAACGCATAAAAACGCAAAATAGCGGACTGGCGGCGACCCCCCCGGCGGGCACCCGGCGGTCGCCGGTTTCTTCACAAAAAATGGTCTTCACGCGGCGGGCGCCCGGCGGGCGCCGCCTGATCGCCAGCCACGCCGATTTCTCGGCGGGCTGAGCGGCGGGCGCCGGCTGGGTCGCCGGATGCTGCCTTAAATTCCTTCATCAGCCGGCGGTCGCCGGCTGGGTCGCCGGTTGATCGCCGGCTTCTGACTGCTGCGCGCGATGTTTTCGTTTCGGTCATAACTTTCTCGTCCGAACTCGGATTTGCAATCCGTTTGCGCTCACAAACTCCTATCGAGACGATCTACAGCTTGTATTTCAGATAAAGTTTCCAAATTCGAACTCAATAAACCTGAAATTTCCTTCAAAGTTCGAGTAAGAATCATGTTTCAAAAGATAAAGCAAATTAAGCATAAAACAATCATCCAACACTCAATTTCCTATAAAATAACATCATATGAACACTAAAAACCATGGAAACATGAGTGTTATCAGAGTATAGGCGTATAGTGGAAGATCTAGAAAGAAATACCGCAACTAATCAACTATATGTAGGGATGTATTTTCACTAATCAACTATGGAAATAAAATAACTCAAATAAAAGGACAACTCTGACCCTAGGGATGTATTTTCACTAATCAACTATATGTATTCAACCTATTGATTCAATTACCAATTTTAATCCAACCCTGATGAAAGATCACTATAGTGTTCACAAGCGTCTCTAACGACCACCTATAAACGTAGATTAATCTACCCCTTTTCGCATTCAAGACTCCAAGGAATAATCTAACTCCCAATAGCACATAAAGAATAGCTTCCTATAGCTTCACCTATCGCATTCAAGACTCAAGGCTAACACTATATCATGCATTCCTGAATCGGCTGAACAATTATCGCATTCAAGACTCAAACTGAACAGCTAAACATATAAATCATTGATCAGATAATTCACAAGATAAATAAGCACCAGGAATCATAAATCATAAGTTGGAGGGCAAATTGATATCAATAAATCAAAAACACATAATTAATTAGCTATGTACAAACCCTAGGTTCAGATTAAAAGACTAGCCAGACATCACAAAATTAAACATGAACATAATTAAATAGAAAGCAATTATAAAAACTAAATTGTATAAAACCGAATTAAAACGAGAGTAGCGGCTTGAATCTTCAATCTTGATCCAAGCCTTGAACAATAGAAAGCAAAAGTATTCTCAAGCTATAAAACTGAAATATGAAAGTTGGGAACTGAAAAACTAAAGCTGGGGACCCTAAATAGGTCAAAAGAAGACCTATTTATAGTGTCAGGGTAAAATACAGTGTTTGAGCTCGAAAATACTTGGAAAAACGTAAAAAACGCGGAAGGAAACGGAAACACGCCTAAAAACGGCGACCCGTTCGGCGATCGCCGTCTGGGTCGCCGAAAAATGGCCAATTTCTTCATGGATTCGGCGACCGCCGAATTTTCCACCGGAGGCCAAAAATTGAAACAGGGAATTCGGCGACCTGGCCGGCGGTCGCCGTCTGGGTCGCCGAATTTTTACTGCTGCGCGCGACGTTTTTGTTTCAGCCATAACTTTCTCGTCCGAACTCCGATTTATGATCCGTTTGCGCTCACGAACTCGTATCGAGACGATCTACAACTTCTATTTCAGAACATTGTTCCAAATTCGAACTCAATAAATCTGCAAATTCCTTCAAAGTTCGAGTAAGAATCATGTTTCACAAGATAAAGCAAATTAAGCACAAAACAATCATCCAACACTCAATTTCCTATAAAATTAACATCATATGAATATTAAAAAACCATGGAAAAATGAGTGTTATCAACTCCCCCAAACTTAAGCCATTGTTCGTCCTCGAATAATGGGAAGAATAAAATCAATAACACGAATGGGTAAGAAATCTAGCTCATAGATGCCTCCGAATAATAAAGAATGATAGAATTATCAAATCCTCAATAATTAAGCACAAAATTCACCAATAAACACAATCTATAGCAAAATCAACCTTGACATTCCAAACAATTGAATCTCACAAGGTATGTGTATCACTCAACTCTCAATTGATGGAACGGGACGTGTATGCTCTCATCGAATTCAATGCAATGCAGATCACTTACCATAGGCTTGCCAATCGTCTACAATCTCCATCGCTAAAAGTGTGCCAGGACTAAGATCAGAAAGGTCTTTTTCTTTGGGTTATAATGTAGGGACATTGGTTAAGGTAGGGAAATATAGGCTAAGTGACTCAAATAGATCAAGAACACCAACCTTATAGCTTCACAAATCAAGTATGGAATAAATTCCATCTTCCTCCCAACTATGCCACCATAAACAACACAACTCAAGGGATTTAATCATCACAAAATAGAACTAAACACTCTTTTATGCTCTCCATTTATTTCCAACACACAAAGTCGATTTTCAAACAAATATCTCAATATACACTCGACTTTATACTTTTTTCTCTTTTTTTTTTTTTTTTTTTCTTTTCTTTCCACAACTTTTCTAGAGCTTATAAGAGTAAATAGTATCACAATATCATCCCTTCTTCTTCATGAACCACTATGATATTCACCACACAAAGATTCCCATATACTACATCACCCCCTATCATCCGGCTAAAGAATAAAAGCTAAATAGGCTCAAAGTGGATAACAAAGGATAATTTTTTTCAATAAGGACAGTGTTTGGGAAAATAATGTGGCTAACAAAAGATGGCCTAAAATCATCTCCTAATCCTGGGCACAACAGCAACCTCGACACAGAAACCATGGCAAGTTCTAGAAGATCACCACATATGCATGACAAAACTCACAACAAAGAATAAACTGTGTATGATAAACAGTTATGGCTCAAAATCTCACAGGTTTATTCAACGTCCAAAAGTCAAGGTTAAAATCACTCTAGAATTATGCAAATTAGTTCCAGTTATGCTCAAATCATCAAAGAAAATCAAACTCCAATTTTTTTTCCACAGAAATCATCATTGGCATCTTACCAGAAATCTAATGGAGCAATAATCATCTAAAAAAAAAACAATCACAAACACACACCACCAACCAAGCATGATAAAACAATAAAGCCAACAAAAAAAAATAAAAGTGATACACATATCTACTCTCAAAGCATTATAAGGGTGCTTGCTGGATGTGTTCCGAAGCATGTAATGTAAGGGCCTGCCTGGGTAGCGTCCCGAGGTCAAAAGTAAACTTGTCTGGGTTACGCCCTCAGTTCAAGTAAATGGGAGAAATGGATCCGTCGGTGGCTAAAAGGTCCGGGATCATAGCGAATAACATAAATGAGTGTGACAACTGTGCGCAAATTAAGTATATATATAAAAAATGAAATGATTTAACATGCTTAGAAGTTCTTTCACTTTAAAACCTTCTAAGTCATGTCAAGTATGATTGGATAAACTGTTCTTCAGATTATGAAATGTTTTAAAGTTGCAGCCCACTAAGTACATTAGTACTTAGCCCAAAAATACTTTCAAATATTTTTCAGGTTAATGGCGGGTGATGACGGGGCGGAGCTGAGGCTAGAGTTCAACTCCTTATTTTGATTTCCGCTGCAGAACTAGCCAGTATCTGTCTTTTGTTCCTTAACTTAAGACCTATTATGTTGTGATTCTAAACAATATCTCTTGTTGAGCCTAGACTATTGACTCTCAAGTATTTCGATCAGTGAATGTTGGTTATCTGAAGCATGACACTAAACTTGTGATCCTGAAGTTATTATGTTTGTTGATTGATTCGTATCATTTGAATACCTGTCTTTCTTCATCCAAAGGGGCTAAGCCCGGTTGTTATCCCTTTTATTCGGATTTCACAAGGATTTTCCCTTGTTCATTTAGATGATTAGTCGTACCCCAGTATAGTTGTTGTTTCAAGAATTGGGGTGTGACACCCGGACCCGGCTGCGACCCGCGTTTTCACCCGCCCAACTCGGTTTTTAACCCTATTTCTCCCTCTTTACACGATTTTTACACACACCACACCCACTTTTCACACACTAACACCCCAATTCATATTTTTCTCTAAGTTTCTTCCATCCAATCCATCCAATGTATGTTTTTCTTGCCCCAATTACTTATGTTTTTCAATTCTTGGCATGATTTACTAGCTTTTGACCGATTGTTTTGTTTTATTCCATGATTTATTTTCTTAGTTCCAAACTAGGGCTTTAATTGGGGATTTCTCGTTTTCTCTTGATTTCTCTTGATTCTATGCTTATATTTGGACAAATTCATGCTTAGGAATGTCTTATTTATCATGGGTAAACTTAATTGTTGGTCAATTTGAGCTCTTGGTGTGGATTTGGTTCCTATGCTATGATGTGGGGGATGATGTTCTTTGGCCTTATTCCTATGCTCTATATTGTTCTAGCTTATGTTCTTAATCACATGCTACATATTTTATGCATAAGCAACACATGAGTTTGACCTTTGAATTGTTTTGGTGTGTTGGGTGGTGGCTTGATGTGCCTTGATTTTATTCTTCTTGTGTGTGTAATTTAAGTTTGGGGGATCGTTTCTAATGCAGCGTGTTTGGGTTTTGCAGTATTCCCAGCATGCCACCAAAAGGGAAAGCAACCCGGGCCGCCAAAGGAAAGGGCAAGGTTACTGGGTCGTCATCCAGAACCACTCGTGCGGCGCCGCCGGTTTCGGAGTTCTCACCGGCTCACTTCGGTGTGGAACTCCCAGATGATGCCTCACTGAAGAACTGGGAGAAGCTCATTCACATCCCGGTCAAGCCCACAAAGTACATCTGTCCAACTACTGTGGAGAAGTTGGGCATCCAGGATGATGTTTGGGCCATGGTCGATCGCGCAGGACTTCGACAGGTTTTCACAGGGAATTGGCGCACTTATCGGATTCTCACGATCGAGTTCCTATCGAATTTGAAGATCAAATATGATCGAACCATTTCCACGGAGTGCCACTTCCGCTTGCTCAACACGGACTACGAGCTGACTTGTAACAATTTCAATGACGTTCTTGAAAGTCCGCGGAGCGGGGTGTATGGTGTTGCCGGTTTTCAACCGCAGACGTTATGGGCTGCCATGGCTGACTTAACTCTTGAGGACTCCAAGCACTTTGTCACTGGCCGTGCTAAGGCTAAAGCATTGAGAAACCCGGTATTCAGATACCTACAGCGGGTGATGGCCTACAACTACTTTGCTCGGGAAAATGTGGGCAACCTACGTTCTGACGAATTGCTACATTTGAACTGTATGCTCACAGGTGACAAGATTGATTTAGCCCCTCAGTTGCTAGATCAATTTCACAGTCAGCTCACCTCCCCGACCGCCTCCATTGGCATTGGAGGATTTATCACCGCACTTGCTCACGACTTGGAACTTGAGATCACGGAGACCGCAGTTTCTGAAGACATCTTGGTGGATATAAAGGTGTTAAAAGCAGCGGGACACATTGCGGGTGGCCGGAACGTATATTGGGTCCTGAAGCCTAAGTTGTACTTCCCATTGCCCAACCCGCACTTGACGACTGTGCTGGATGTGGCGGATCACTCAAACTGGCTGATGAACACCCCGGAGCACCTCAACCTCATAGTCCAGCGCGCACCGGCAGGACGGGCAGTTGCAAGAGACGAGGCTGCAGAGGAGGAAGCAGCTTATGAAGCAGGGGGCGACGTGCCCCAAGAGTCTGAGGCGGGGACTTCATCCTACTTTCCCCACCACCATGCCCCTCCGCCGCCGCCCGCTGGATACGATTTCAATGCCATGGAGCAGCGGCTCTACGGCCACATGGATGCCGCCTTTGCCACGATGCAGCAACACATGTACGGCCACATGGATGCAGGTTTCCAAAACCTGCAAACCAACATGTACGGCCACGTGGACAATAAATTCGCTGCATTTCAGAGGCAGCAACAGGGCTACTTTGATGCCCAATTTGAAGCTGAGCGCGCTGCCCGCCTGCGGCAACATGAGGAGTACATGCGCCAACATGCGGCGTATATGAGATCGATGAATGATTGGCAGCGACCCTTCCCAGGACCGCCGCAGGATCCTCAGGACCCGCCGGCCCCTTGAGCCCCGGTGAGTTCGACTCTGTGCCCTACACTTCCTTTTCAAACTTATTCTTCCTTGTGGAGAATAAGTTTGGGGGGATGTGACTGTGTGGGCAGTCTATCTTTATTGCTTTGCTTCTTTTTAGTTTGTGTTAGTTGTTTTGAGTCTTGTTTGCTTTGGTTAGAGTCGTTGCTTTGTTGAGAAGTTGTCAGTCTTGTTTTTGTTTGTCGCTCTGTGTTGATGCCTTGGTGAAAAGATGAGATGTGCATGGATTAGTTGGATGACTGGCCTATGATGATTTCTGTTTTGAAATGGTAAAACTGCATGTGTTTGTGTTGACATTGTTGAGATTAAGCATGATTGATAAATGATAAGCATGGTCTCTATGTGTTCGCAATCAATGTAATAAGCTGTGAGATTTGAGCCTTGACTGTCACTATTTTCCACAGTCTTATTTCTGTTTCTTGAGTGATTGTTCAAGCATGCTTGTTTCTCGCTAGAACTTGTCTTGGTTTCTCCCTCGAGGTCACATAGTGTGCTTAATAACTGTGAGATGATAGAAGGCCATCTTTGCTAGCCCATTTATTCCATACTTGTCCTTTACTCTATATGATCCTAGTTTCGCCCCTTTGAGCTTTTATTATCCATTTTATTTGGTTTAGCCGTGGGTGGGAGCTTGGAGTTTGTTGTTATGGGATAGTTGGTTTGTGGAGGTGTGTGATCATGGTTTATGAACTTTGTCTTTGATTGAAAAAAATCCTAGTATCCTACAAGTCTTTAAAAAAAACAAAAAAAAAGAAAAAAAGAAAAAAGAAAAGTGAAAAAAAAAATTGAAAAATGGGTACATAGGATGCATTAGAAGGTCATAATGTCATGGGAGATAATTGTTGTGTTGTGGTGGATTATACATTGAAAAAAAAAATCTGGTTTTGTGAAAGGTGGAGATAGAATTGAGCAAGAATGCTATAAGGTTGGTGATGATGTTACTTTGATTTGCATCTTCGAGTCACTTAGCCAAACATATCCTACCTTACCAAAGAGCCTACATTACAACCTTCAATAAAGACCTTTTTGATCTTGGTTATAGGAGCACACATTTAGTGGTGGAGAGGTGAGACGATTGACAAGCTTATGGATGAGTACATGTTTAGCTTGAACTGAGCGTATACACGTCCTTTTTTATTGATACACTTGAGAGTTGAGAGTTCGTATATTCTTTATCTTTTTGGTGAGGATTGCGAGTCATTGAGACCATATTTTGAAGTTTGTCATGAGTGTCATATCTTGATGATAGGAGACACAAATGCATGCTGTTGTTTTTGTTGATAAATCTGAAGCCACAAGGTTATCCACTTTTCTCTGCGCTCTTGTCGATTCAACTGTGGTTCATCTTTGTTTTTGTCCGAGGACGGACAATGGTTTAAGTTTGGGGGATTGTTCTACATGCATTTTTTCATCTCCTTTGTCGCGTTTATTCATAGTTTTTGGGTGTTTTCATCGAGTTCTTGAGTGTCTTTGGTTTGAATTGTTAAATTTGTGTGGAATAGACTACTCGTCCGTGCTCGTGTTGTTTTTACAGGTTATTGGACTCGATTTGTGAAGTTTTGGATGAAGCGTAGTGGAGTACGCGAAGTGACGAGTCCATAGGCACGAACGGGGCTAAAATCGGGCATCGGATGAGCAAGAACGGGCGTCGGGAAGTCCGTGTGTCGGAGGACACGCGACCGTGTGCGAGGAGGGCGTCGGGAGGTCGCGCGGTCCGGGCATGCGGCGGCATTCCACGGCCGCGCGACGAGCCCGCGCGAGGCGCCGAGTGTTGCCCAATTTTTCCGTTTTTTTACTAAAAGCGCGTTTTTGGAGTATTTTCGAGCTTGGACGACCTAGGGCATATAAATACCATCCTATAGCTTATCCCAGACACCTTTTATCATTTTCTTTTACTTTTCCTGAGAGCTGTGAGACACGGAGCAAGAGCAAGACTGAAGATTCTCGACTTCTACGGTTTTTCATTGTTTAATGTTCATTAGTTTTATTGAGATTTTGATTGTTAGTCATATGTCTATGTGTGGCTAGTTTTCTTTTTCCCAGGGTTTAGGGAGTAAACACGATTTGAATTTCTGACTGTTGATTCAATTAATCGAGATTAATTTTCCTTTTTATGTTCTTGTTTAATTCTAAAGGGAATTAATAATTGTGAAGGCTTTAATCCTAGGAACTTTTAGGAGTTACATGTTAGAAGTGTGATCCAGGGATGGTAACCTTGCATGTAATCAACGATTTGTATGCCACAGGAGTGGGTATGAATTAACTTTGAGATTGCCTTAGGAATTTATCTCATTAATTGAATCAAACGTGTTAGTTAGGAGAATCTGTTGAAACCTTTGCCTTGGGAAACTCTCTTTCTTCTCTTACTTTGCATTTTCACAGCTTGATTTCTTTTCAGTGTTTCTTTATTTTAATTCAAGTTTGTTTTCCAAAATCAAACCTTTAAAATTCGTTTTTCCAGATAGAGTAAAGTAATTAAGGATATGCATTGATAACCATTAGTCCCTGTGGATTCGACCTTGTTTGCCACTATATACAATTGCACCCGTACACTTGCGGCGTGTTAAAATAAAATAGCGAACAGTACACTAATTAGGGTTCTTGTTCATGGGTTCTTCTTCTTCAGCCAAATCCATGTCTTTCTCGTCATCTTCCCGACGGAACGTCAGCAACGAGGGCCGAGTTATGTGCGGCCATGGACTCCCAGCTTCAATGTACGAGGGCCGAGTTATGTACTTTACAAAGGTTCTCCACATACATGCATTTCAGAGCTTCCCTTCATTTTTTCCAGAAAAATTAAACTCAAAATAACATCTATAAGGAAGCACACTTACGGATTAGCCATCGCCGATGATGATGCAATCAGTTGGAACACTTGAAAATGGAGATATCGGACTTTCCTTCTTCCTCAGAAGCCGATGAAGATGACACAGTGTGAGTGACTCTTCGTTTTTTTACCTTCTTAGTTTTACTTTTTACAAATTGATTTGGTAGGGTTAAATAATTCTGTAGCCAAACGACGACGTTTTTGCTATATTACGTGACTAAGCAATTTTAGTTTACTGACTCAGCAAAATTATGCCACATAAGTGACACGTCATTGGAGTTAGTCGCCGGAAAATTAATTAAGGGAAAATTGCAAAATTAATCACCGGTCAAGGATTCTATCGCGAATTTTTAAAGTCAGGGGAAATATGCGAAAACGGGGAAAGTATAAGGATTTTAACGCTATTTGCCCATATTTATATATAGGGTCAAGTTAAACAAAGAATTATTATATATTTCATTTTAAATAAATTTATACATTTTACGAGCATATCAATATAACTAACGAACATACGTATTTGGTAAAAGAAAAAAGAAAAACTCGCCACCAGCAGGATTCGAACTTGGGGCAAATTGTTGTTCATGCGGTACATTGATTTGTTCATCAAATTTATACATCTGTTTGTTTTTGTTTCACGAATTCTCTATTCTCTAAATATTTAGCATTCTTTGTTTAACCTTTCTCTCTCTCTCTCTCTCTCTGTATATATATGTATATATCTATTATATAATAGGATTAAGCCTTAGCCTATGTGGCATATCTAAAATCTCACCATTTCAAAATTTTTCATATATAATCTTCATCATTTATTAATTAATTAACTATTACATTCTATATAAAGATTCATTAATCATAATAAATATAACTAATAATAAATGTATATATATAATAATATTAACATTACATATAATCTAAATTAATAAATTTTATTATTTATTTTTCCTAGATAAAAATTAGATTTATATGTCTGATAAGAAAAAAATTATAATCTATATACGATAAATTATTTTAATTGAATGTTAGTGATTAGATGTATATTTGTTATTAATTTTATATTTCTCAATAGCGTACATATTATATGTATATGTTGCAATATATTCCGGCCTTCGCTTCACGCCTCCAGGCCCTCCGGCGACCGGTGACCAGCGACCTGCACAGCGCGGCCGAGAGCACGCCGCGACTCCAGGTCTGCCGCTTGCCGATCCAGACAAGAGAGAAATATATGGGATTTGGAACGAGAGCAAGAGAGTGAAGAAAAGCTGGCAGCACGCAGCGACTTTGGCAGCACGCCGAGTTGGACGGCTCCACCGCTTCTCCAGCTCCCCACCGCTTCTCCGGCCGGCCGCGCTCCAGGACGGTCTCTCATCTGCTCGGATTCTCGATCCGGTGGGCGGCGCTGATAGCACGACGGGCCTGCCGATCCAGAGGGCTCTCACCGCGAGGGCTCTTCTTCGATCCAGACTCCAGACTCTCCTCCGTCGAGGGCTCTTCACCGATCCAGACTCCAGACTCTCCCACCGCGAGGGCTCTTCTCTGGCCGGCCGCGAATCCAGACTCTCCACCGGCGCTCCTGCCGGTGATGGATTCGAGTTCGCCGGAAGTCCATCGTGACAAGGGGGCCTCAATCTTCCCCTGGTCTCTTCTAATTTTTACAGGTCTCGATCTAATTCCCCTGCCAATGTTCCGTCTCAGCACCCGCCTCTCGTAAAGCCGGGTTATTCTTCCGGCGCAGTGGCTGTTGGGCAGCGCTCATCGGGTTTTTCACCGGCGCAGAGTTTGATCGGTGAGCCTCACCAGGCCATCCCTGGTTTGATACAGCCGCTGCCGACTTCAGTAGCGCAGGTGCCGGGTTCTGCTCCGGCTGTTTCTTTCGCTGCCAAAGTAGCTGATAAAGTCCAACCCAAATCCCTTAAGAAGCCGGATGTTGCAGCATATGGCCTCCGAGGCCTTCAAATACAGCGACAAGGAGAGGTTGTCACCCTTTCAGTGCCCAAATCGGAATATCAAACAAAGTTGGAAGAGTTTCAATTTGCACTAATCGGTAGACTTATCCAACGTAAAGGGGACAAGCCACGCACGTTCGCCGACCTCTCTCATGAACTTCGAACCATATGGCAGTGCGCCGACTGTCAACTGGTGCCCATGGTTAAGGGATTCTTCGTTGTTAAATTTTTGACGATGGAAGCGAAAAAGAAAGCTAAGGGGAGTTCTTTTCTCCAACTGTCAATCGGCCACGTACGCTTCCGTGAATGGACTAGGTATTTCGATCCGTATAAGGAAGTGTCGTCTCTGGCTCAGGTATGGGTTCGGATATATTATCTCCCTCTGGAGTTATGGACTCCGGTGATTATTGCTGGTATAGGTCGTGTGCTTGGTCATCCTATGCGAATTGATAATGCCTCCGCAACTAGTCATGTGGGACACTTTGCGCGGGTTTTGGTGGAACTTGACATGGCTTTGCCTATTCTCAACTCGATGTACATTGATGACGGCGATAGATCGTTCTACATTGAGTTTGGTTTTGAATCTATGCCCCTTTTTTGCTCGCGTTGTAAACTTACAGGTCATTCAACGGATAAATGCCGGAGAGCTGAGAGAGCCACGAGCAAGCAAAAGATCACTGAGCCTCCTGTTGTGGTTGTGAAGAATCTTGATAAGGAAGAGGGTCCGACTCCTGCATGGCAGCCCAAAGTTGATATTCTTAAACCTCTATCAGGTCCTGATCTTCTAGACGCGGCACCTTTTAAGAAAAATGATCTCCCTCTGGCGGGGGATGCTAACCGATATCAAGCGCTAGATGAGGATGAGGAAGAGGAAGTGGAGGAGACTATCATTGCGGACTCCAATTATGAAGCAGAGCCTTTACATGAGGAAGAAAATGTTGGGTCGCCTCACACGGACAAGGCTAGTGATAAGGAGGGCTCGAATGTAGAGGGAACTTTGGAGTTGGATTCTGGAACGAATAGTGGAGTTGTGGCAGAGCAACAACCGGTAGTTGGGGCAGCAGATTCAGCGAGCCAGCGGGTTAATTCGCCGATTAAGGAAGTTGATTTTGATAATAAATCCATTTCTTCTCCGGATGACATGGCGAGTCGTATTATTAGGTTAGAGGAGCAAGTTAATCAGGGGATGCAGTTGCTCTCGGAGCAGAAGCGCGGACGTGGTCGTCCAAAGGGCTCGGTAAAGGGACGAGACCCTATACATGCAATTCCAGAAGGTTGTATTAAAAGTCGTCTCAGGAATGCGGAAGAAATGGGTAACAAACCGATGGAGTTTGTGGTTGACGTTACCAATAGGCCTAGTATGATTGCAATGAATAATGTCGTCCATAGGCGTTGGTCGGATGATTTGGATAATGATCCTGACTTTCCTTTTTGAGTTCTTCTCCTTCGCTTTTTAAGTTTTTGTACCCTTAGTCTGCATTTTGTGCTTTCAAGGGATGTTTTTTCTTTTTCACTTTATAATAAACCTCAATTTAATAATATTGTGTGTGTGTATATATATATATATATATATATTCTTAATAATTTTCAATAAAATTAATTTTAAATTAAGTTTGAATTGAGACATGCACATATATGTAAATTATAAACGGGTCCGGTCATTGATTTACATGTTTGCATAATAAGGCACAAATTCTATAAACTGATTAATTTAAAACAAAATCTTATTTTATGTCTATCAAAATAATTAATTTTTTTTTATTTTTTATAAAATAAATCCATACATTTTATTTATATAGGGAAGAAAAATATATTTTTCATTTCTGCAAACTTTATTTGTTTCTGTTCGTCCATAATAATAATAATAATAATAATAATAATAATAATAATAATAATAATAATAATAATAATAATAATAAATTCTATAATACGATTAGACCTTAGCCTACGTGGCAGGCCTCAAATTCTTTCTTTTCAATCTCAATCTCCAACGTGGCATTTGAGAATCCAATCTATATATTCTCATTCTCACTTTTAAAACAAAAGTCACGCCTCCCTCTTCCTCACGCCTGCCTCTTCCTCACCCCATCGCCATCGTCCCTGAATCCGGTCGGCGTCGTCTCCCCCTTCACTGTCTCTCTCATCTGTCAATCATTTTCTCTCTCTAAAGTCGATAATTCCTTAGTTAAATTCTATAATTGCATACCTAGATTTTTAGCTATAAATTCCTTAGTTAATAATGATTTACGCTTCATCGTGTTTTTTCGGCCAACACAAGGTACTTTTGTTCTTTTTTTGTTGTGTTTAGGGAGCAAAGCAAACCTTTTGCTGTGTAATTTTAGTGCTTCGTATTTGAATAAAATTTGTTTCTGACTTGTGAAAGATATGTTATAAGCCTTTCGACGGAATATGTAAATTACAGTTGATTGGGTCCATATAATACCATTTTGAGTTGCTAGAGTAAAGCTTAAAGAGCAGAGTTGCCATAGCAGAGCTGCCAGAGCTAGAGCAGAGCTTCCAGAGCAGAGGGTCAGAGCCACGTTGCTAGAGCAGAGATGCCAGAGCAGAGCTAGCCAGAGCAGAGCTAGCCAGAGCCAGTGCTAACCAGAGCAGAGTTGCCAGAGCAGAGCTGATAGAGCCAGAGCTAACCAGAGCAGAGGGCCAGAGCCAAGTTGCCAGAGCAGAGATTCCAGAGCTAAGTCATTAAAGTCAGAGCCAGAGCCAAGTCGCCAGATCCAAAGTCAGAGCTAAGTCATTAGAGTCAGAGCCAGAGCCAAATCGCCAGATCCAGAGTCAGAGCTAAGCTATTGGAGCCAGAGCGCGGAGCCACACGCTAGAGACAATTCGCCAGAAGGCGGAGCTACTTAGCAGAGCGGAGCCAAAGAGTAGAGGTCTGCCCCAAGGAAGGAAATCCATAGCTACTAGACAGAGCGGGATGATGAGGACAGAATCCAGCTCTGTAATTAGGGGACAACGACCTGACAAGTTATAATCTAATAATAGCCTTAATTAGTTTAATGACGAGCATGCTGAATAGATGACCAGACGAATTTACTACTTTACCCCGACTGTAATGCCTATAAATACCTACGATGATGAAATAAAGCACACGCTCTCTCTTTTACTGCTTTAAGAACTCTTCTCTTTCCTTTCTCTCTAGAGTTTGAACTAATAAAATTACATATATAAATAAAATATCTAAATTGTTAGAGTTATGTTTGTTAGATAGTTGACAATTGGAGTCATAGTTGAATATAATTTCATATTTGATGATGCTCTCTCAAACTCTAGATGAGATGATGCTCAAAACTCCAGAAGAGATGACGCTCTTTCAAGTTTTAGACGAGATGATTCTCTTTCAAGTTTCAGACAAGATGATGCTCAGAAGTTAGAGGTGATCTGTCAAGTTTGCGACGAGCTAATGCCCACAACTTGGTTGGTCTTAAAACTCCAAATGATACGATGTTCGATAAATCAGTTATGGTCTTTTAAATATCAGGCGAGATTATTTTCATAATTAGTTATGCTTTTAGAAGTTCGGAATTATATGATACCTATGTCAAATTTATATGTATTTCTACTCTTTTTTTTTCTTACGCGTCAACTTTTTATAAAATTTCATATGAAAACTAATGGGTATTTTTATGATCTCAACAAAATTAATAATTTAATTGCTAAAAGTTGTTGACATTAATATAATTTAAAATGTATTACTAATTTAATTTAATTTAATTAATTATATAAGTAATTTACATAAAAAAATTATTTTATATAATTATCATAAAAATAACATAAAATATACAAGAAAATATGTACCCGTCGAATTTCGACGGGTAATACACTAGTATATATATATATATATATATATATATATATATATATATATATATATATATATATATATATATATAGGGAGAGGTTCAAGAAAGAACCATAAATAAAAAAAGAACGGAGAACCATTTTCAGCCATTCGATTATCAAGATCTACGGTGGATGTATCATCTTGTTGGATGAATGCAGATCCTGGGTTCGAATCCTGAAGGGAGCAATTTTTTTTATTTTTTTGAGTGCATTAATTTTAACAGCGAATGCATTAATTTTTACAGTGAATGCATTAGATTTGATGGTTCTCACGTTCTCACAAATAATGTAGTTCTCTCTAGAACCACACCCCATATATATATATATACATATATATATATATAGGGGTGGGCTACCGTGAGAGCACATCTTAAAATAAGAAATAAGAGCAATTTTTAATGTATGAATTTTATGTAGAACACGTACGAATTCGATGTATAAAGGTATGAATTGTGAAAAATAATTTTTTGCTACCTTTAGGATTCGAACTCAGGACCATAAATTCATCCAACAGGATTACGAATTAACCGTAGATCTTGATGATCTAAGGGCTGAAAATGATTCTTATTTTATATCTTAAGAAATGCTCTTATTTTATAAAATAGCAAAATAAATCCTATCCTGCGTGGCGCCGTATAATCACTCTATTTTAATTTTCTTCAATTTTCATTCATTCTTATTTTTTATCTAAATTTTTAATCAATTTCCATATCTAAAAAAGATTTATATTTGTATTTTATTTTATTATATAATATTAATTTAAGTTTATTACATCATACTCAGAAATTAATTAACTATATATATATATATATAATACGTTTATATATAGATGTATTTACTTAAATAATTAACTATATATATATATATATATATATATATATATGTGATTGAATATGATTTCAAATTTGACGATGTTGTTTAAAGTTTGAGACGAGATTATTCTCATAACTTAATTATAGTTTCACAAATTCTAGATAAAATGATACTCACAAGTAAGTTATAATCTTCAAGCTCCATACAAGATGATGCTCAAAATTCAGATGTGGTATTTCAAACTCCAAAGAATATGATTTTCAAAATTTTGACGTTCAAATGTCATATGTGGTCTTTAGAGCTTCATGTGATTATTTAGTCTTATTAGGTCCATATGAGATGATACTCAGATGACATATGTTTAGTTAAATTATTTCTTATCAATCAAATTTAAAGAATTTGAACAAACTTAATATTTCCTCCGTCCCCCCCCCCCCCAAACATCTTCCTAAGAGAGGATGACACGGATTTTAATAAAAGTTAGTTATGTATTTGATAAGTTGATAATGGGTCCCACAAAAAGTGAAATTATAAGAGTGATAGTTAGTAAAAGTGGAGAACGAGTCCCACAAAAAGTGAAATTGTAAAAATAATAATTAGTGAAATTGTTTCCAAAAATAAGTTAGGAAGATGTTTTGGGGACGAACCAAAAAAAAAGGAAAATGTTTGAGGAACGGAGAGAGTAAATATTATCGATATACGATTAACAGCAGATGCGACACATCAATCGTACATCATATCATACTTTAAATTTACATTTTTTTTTCTTCTAAAATCTTCAATCCCACATCAATTTTTTATAAACTTCATCAAATGAATATTTATATAAAAATGTATTTCTATTATCACAACCTACATTTAATTGGCGAAAGTGATTTAGATATTAATATTATTTCAAATATTGTATTACTAATTTAATTTGATCATATCAAATTAATTAAAGAAATAATTTATATATAAACTATTTCATATGTTATAGTAATAAAAATAACATAAAATAATTATAAATGATGACATAAAATGATTTACGTCGAATTTTGATGGGTTTGACGCTAGTAAAATTAATGAAAAAAAAAATAACTTCATTTTCATATAATTAAGAGAATAAGGAACATAAGAGATCTGGCCATTTGATGGAGAGTTCTTTGCTTCCTATTAACTACATATTCCATTTTGTTGAGGGGTATAAACACATGACTTATGGTGTATGATTCCATATCTCAATGAGGCATTTCATCGAGCACCTAGTTTAATTTCTGCAACCATTAATCATGATTCTAACAAAACTTGAAAGAGATCATAATTAATCATAATTCAGGCACTTAAATTTCTTACACAAACAAATACTTTTCCTCTTTCGAGTTCTTAATTATATTATATTTTTTAAACCACGAAAAGAGCGAAACTAAAAAAACAAGAACATTGACAACAGAATTATGAGTCTTGCAACAATTAATTACAAATGTTTGGATATGTAACGCCCCAATTTTCAAAACTTTTCAATTTAAAAACTATAAGAACTAATATTAGATAAAAAAAATCTCTTGACTGTCAAAATTTAAACTAATTTAAAAATCAATTTGCCAAAACTAAAGTAGTAACATAAAATAAGAACGATCAACTAAAACTTAACAAGTTCAACTTAAATTTTCATAGAAATACTAAATCTCTAGTCATTCTCCACTTCCATGGCCACTTCGACTCTGGAACTGCAAAACTGAAAAGATAACGGGTGAGCATATTGAAAATATACTCAGTGAAGAAACATGTACATATTCACATACGCTTAAACATGCAATTAATTCACATTGTCATACACATATACTGATAATCTGATGGGCGAACTGAGAGCCCCTGAACATGTATTTCAATATGGCTAATATTCTGAACATGTATTTCAACATGGCTGATATTCTGAACATGTATTTCTACATGGCTGAACATGTATTTCAACATGGCTGATATTCTGAACATGTATACATGGCTGAAATTCTGAACATGTATTTCTACATGGCTGAGCAAATATAATCAAATATGAAATAAGAGCACGTAAAAACATACATGAATATAACCACAGGCATATAATCACTCACCTTAATATCGAAACTTATAAATTCAATCAAAATCCGGAACGATGTTTCGAGTTGCACCGCACCTAATTAAATAGATACCACTGCTTTAATAAGGATTATACAATAACTTAAAGTAAAATTCTATGTCAAATGATCCTATTTAATCGTGTGTGTGTATATATATATATATATGTATATATATATAAAAGTACTTGAACATAGGAAAATAAATATTTTGGAATCACTAATTGTTCGAATGAAAACAAGAAAATAACCCAACTTTTAAAAATCAAAGAAGTTTATCAAGTTTCAAAAAAATTAGAAAAGCCCCCTACAACAAACACGACCACTAACATAATTAAATTAAATAAGTTGTAGAAACCATACTTTTCCTTTAAGAATATTTGTCATCATTCAAAACAATGAATATGTTCTGCCAACTTTATGAAATCTTTATAATACACTACAAACTAATCACTTAAAAAAAAAAAAAAAAAACATGAAACCTTGAAGTTTAAAATAAACATACCGACGAGGAGAAGAACTTCAAAATGATTTTGGAAGAAAACACCCGTCTATTACCAATAAAATTAGAATTTGTGTGCGCGTCTGATTTAGGGAAAAGTAGTCTTTATTTATACTAGTCTTTAAAGATTTTTGATAATTATAAATATTATATTCTATGTATATCTCTCAATAAAATTAGGAATAAAGATGATAAAAGAATTCTAATTGTATTAGGAATCGAATTAATAATAATAATAATAATAATAATAATAATAATAATAATAATAATAATAATAATAATAATAATAAAATAAATGGTGCATATCTGTAGGTTTCATATAATTATCAAGAAAAATAATAAGCTATACAATAAAAAAAATTAAACTTATATAAAAATCTAAATATTCGGGGTGTTACAACAAGTTCAATTTTGTCAAATCAACAATAATCATATATAGCAAATAACACAAATTAACAAGTGCGGTTTGAGAATAAACTTTAATTATTTGTGAAGTAGATTCATAAAGATACGAAGGCTTTGATCACCTCTTCTTGCTCAAAGTAAGGCATCTCATTTTGGTTCAAATAAAACCATGCCTCAATCCCATCACCCTCTTTGTCGCTCATGAGCACAACCACGTTGCTAATCGGCGGCGCAATTCCAATGCTCGTCCAAACAGGCTTCCCCCATCCGAAATCAGCTTCGTGGAATCCAAACCTACTCCAATCAGTGATTGTTATAGCATCATCTGAGAACACTTGTTTTAGGAAGCTTTCCATACTATTTGTGAAGATATCGCGTCCATCCCTATCAGCACACAGTATCTCAGCATTCCGAGTTATGGCGTTTCGAACAGAATCTCCCAAGAGACGAACAAGTTCCTCAACGCCAACAGCTAATTCCATGCATGGTATCATTGCTGGCACGAAGAAATTCCCACAAGCGTGTCTCGACTGAGGTGGGATCGTTCTCTGCCGCATGTTCACCGGTTGCAACACGGGAGAGCTTCCGCTTCCGCCGTGGACGGCGGCGTGCAGGCGGATCAGGGCTTTGGCCACAGCGGCACACACAACACGCACTCTAGATAAGGGTTTTCCGTTGGTTTGGCTTATTCTTGATTTCAGCCTCGTTATGGCCTCCTTGTTGAACAAAACCCTATTCAAAACAACCTCGTGACCCGCGCCGACACCCTGTGCCCTGGAATCTGGGGCCAGACTGTCGTCGCGGGTCACGGATGGAAGCAGCGAGGGGAGATGAAAAGACGGGTTGACCCTCTTATCATGACCCGGATTGGTGGCGTCCGACCAGGCGGCCACGAACGTCCCAAGCGACGACGCGTCGAATACCCTGTGGCAGACGCTGATGGCGATCGCGGCCCCACCACACGAGAAACGTGTGAGCTGGATTGAGAGGTGTTGAAGTGTGATGCATTTATCTAGAATATTCTAGGTGAGAATAAGCTATGTATATTCTAGAGAATTCACCACTAGCTAGATCAATCTAGAGTATTCTAAATAATACCTAGGACATGTATGGTATTCTAGAGATTAGATATTTTCTATATAGTATCTAGAGAATTCCTTAAGTGGATGCTAGTAGAGAATTCTAGATACAAGTTAGTGTAGTGGGATCTAGAGAGATCTTCCCACACCTATAAATAGAGCTCTTGTGAGCCATTTGTAACCAATCTCACATAATCTAAAACATCTCAAAAACATCACTCTATCTATTATCTAAGTTCTTTGGAGACAAGAGCTCCACTCTAAAATCATTATCTCTATCTTCTACACACACTACACTCACAATATTCTCTACACCACTTCACTACAATCACTCACCACACTCAAACCTCTATATAATCACCTCCAATTTTCTAACAAGTGGCATCAGAGCTTGTTCGATCATAAGCGGGCGTTATGGCGTCGTCAAGTCTCTCCATCACGACTCCAATATTCAATGGAGAAAACTATGACTATTGGAGTGTTCGTATGAAGACTTGCCTTGAATCCCATGATCTTTGGGATGTCATTGAAGAAGGAATCACCATGCCGGGAGAAGATATCGACAAGACATCCTCATCCGAGGTACGTAAGAAATTAAAGCAACAAAATGCTAAAGCTCTTTATCTTCTCCAACAATCTGTTAGTGATTCTATCATGGCAAGAATTATTCGAGCCACTACTGCAAAAGAAGCTTGGGATATCCTTAAGGAGGAGTTCCAAGGAAATATTAAAGTTCGAACCATTAAACTACAAAGTTTAAGGCGAGAACTAGAGAATCTTAAAATGAAAGATTCAGAAGCCGCAAAAGATTATTTCTCAAGAATAATGGAAATAATCAATCAAATGCGGTCATACGGAGATAACGTCTCCGATGAAAGGATCATACAGAAGGTCTTAATCAGCCTTACCGAGAAGTATGATCCAGTAGTGGCGGCGATTGAAGAATCAAAAGATTTGTCAAAAATGCCTGTCGCGGAGCTGATGGGTTCCTTGGAAGCACACGAGCAACGATTGAGTGGGCGACATGAAAGTTCACTAGAGAGTGCCTTTCAGTCCAAGCTCAACGTTAGAGGCAATAAGTCAAGAAGCGGCGGAAATTTTAAAACCAATCACAAGGAAGGAAGCTCCAGCAACAAGGAGAGTAAGGCAAACTTTCCACCATGTGGAATTTGCAAGAAGACAAATCACTTAGAGAAGGACTGCTATCATCGAGGAAAGCCACAGTGCAAAAACTGCAAAAGGTTCGGGCACGTGGAAAAAGATTGCAGAGATAGAAGAAATCATCAAGCCAACTATTCAGAAAATCAAAATGAGAAGGAGTACATGTTCTACGCATGTCACTCGGCAACAGAAGCACGAGAAGAAGAATGGTACATCGATAGCGGATGCAGCAACCACATGACATCCAACGAGACCATCTTCCGTGAGTCAGATACTTCAATCAAGACGAAGGTGAAGATGGGCAATGGAGAACTGGTGGAGACGAAAGGGAAAGGTACCATTGCCATAGAAACTAACAAAGGTACGCGATTTATTAGAAATGTTCTCCTAGTACCTCGTCTTGCACAAAGTCTATTAAGTGTTGGCCAAATGATGGAAAGTGGATATGCCCTCCACTTTGAGAAAGATTCTTGTCGAATTTACGACAAGAAAAATAACCAAGATATTGCAGTAGTAAAAATGGAAAAAAATAGAAACTTTCCCATTCAATGTCAATATCCACAAAAGGCAATGGTGGCTCAACTCGACGATACGAGTCTATGGCACCGGAGATTTGGGCATTTCAACCTAAATGCCTTGAGGCTACTTCATCAGAAAAATATGATGAGAGATATGCCTCTTCTAAATGAAAGAGAAGGTGTATGCGAAGGATGCATGATCGGAAAGCAACACAGACAACCATTTCCAACGGAGAAAACATGGCGAGCCAAGGAGATACTAGAGCTTGTCCACACCGACGTTTGCGGTCCAATGCGCACACCTTCAGTAAACCAAAACAGGTACTTCATCCTCTTTATTGATGACTACTCTAGAATGACTTGGGTATATTTCCTCCAAGAAAAATCAGAAGTCTTTAGAATCTTCAAGAGATTTAAGAACTTTGTGGAGAAACAAAGTGGTCGCAAACTAAAGAAACTGAGAAGCGATCGAGGTACCGAATACAACTCAAAAGAGTTCGACAAGTTCTGTGAAGATGAAGGTGTGGAGCATCAACTAACGGTGGCCTACACTCCACAACAAAACGGCGTGTCGGAAAGAAAGAATCGAACAGTCATGGAGATGGCGAGATCCATGCTGGCGGAGAAAGGATTGCCAAACAAGTTTTGGGCAGAGGCAGTGTATACATCAGTCTACCTACTCAACCGATGTCCAACAAAGGCCGTGCTAAACAAGACGCCGATCGAAGCTTGGTCTGGACAAAAGCCTTCAGCCAAACATTTGAGGGTCTTTGGAAGTATCTGCTACATCCACATTCCCTCAGCAAGAAGACACAAACTGGAGGACAAGACGGAGAAGGGAATCTTCCTCGGCTATAGCTCTAAATCCAAGGGGTATAGAATCTACAATCTTGAGACCAAGAAGCTGGTGACAAGTCGAGACGTGGAATTTGACGAACAAGCCTCTTGGAATTGGGAGACAGAAAGTGTTGAAAGGCAGACAACAACTACACTCCTAAAAGAAGTCACAGAACATGGAGAACAAGATCAACAAAGCCCACCAAGGTCCTCTTCAGAAGCCAATACCTCAAGTGGATCCGACTCAGACTCCTCACCAGACTTTCCACCTTTTCGGGTAAGAACTCTAGCAGATTTATATGAATCCACTGATATATATGAAATATGCAACTTTTGTTCTTTGGAGCCAAATAACTATGCAGAAGCATCCAAAGAGAAAGTTTGGATTAAAGCAATGGAGGAGGAGATAAAAATGATAGAAAAGAATGATACTTGGGAGTTGGTGGATCTTCCAAGTGACAAGGAAGTCATTGGAGTCAAATGGGTGTTCAAGACAAAGCTGAATCCTGATGGTTCGATCCAGAAGCATAAGGCAAGACTTGTCGCAAAAGGATATGCTCAAGTACCAGGAGTCGACTACACAGAAACGTTTGCTCCAGTGGCACGGATGGACACAATTCGAGCACTCATAGCTCTGGCGGCTCAAAAGAGATGGAAAATCTATCAACTTGATGTTAAGTCGGCATTTCTCAATGGAGATCTAACAGACAAGATATATGTGGAGCAGCCAGAAGGATTCACAAAGCAAGAAGGCAAAGTTCTTCGTCTCAAGAAAGCACTCTATGGGCTCAAACAAGCGCCACGAGCCTGGTACAGCAAAATAGACGGATATTTCACCGGTCAAGGATTCACGAGGAGCAAGAACGAGGCCACTCTATACATCAAAACTCTAGGTACGAACATCCTGATTGTCTCTCTTTATGTTGACGACTTAATTGTCACAGGAAATAACACAAAATTGATCGAGGATTTCAAGAGAGACATGATGAGCACCTTTGAGATGACGGACTTAGGATTAATGCACTATTTTCTCGGAATGGAGATAAGTCAAGAGGAAGAAGGCATCTTCCTATCACAAAAGAAGTATATTGAAGATATGCTCAAGAAGTTCGAGATGCAAGACTGCAAGCCAGTGGTTACACCTCTCATTCCAAATGAGAAGTTGAAGAAAGAAGATGGGTCAAAACCGACGGATTCTACAAAGTATCGAAGTTTGATTGGGAGTCTACTATATTTGATGGCAACAAGGCCAGACATCAAGTATGCAACAAGCCTTCTATCAAGATTCATGGAAAGTCCGAAGGAGACCCACTATGGAGCAGCAAAGAGACTTCTCAGATACCTGCAAGGTACGCTCAACTATGGTATCTGGTACAAACCAAAGTCTGACTCACAGATCAGTGGATATAGCGATAGTGATTGGGCTGGATCTCAAGATGACATGAAAGCACCTCAGGCTATGCTTTCAAGCTTGGCTCAGGAATTTTTTCTTGGGGATCAAAGAAGCAAGACTCAGTTGCACTATCAACAGCAGAAGCTGAGTATGTTGCAGCAGCCGAAGCAGCATGCCAAGCTATATGGCTTAGAAGAATACTAGCAGATATGGGCGAACCGCAAGACTCATCGACAGAGATCTACTGCGATAACAGTCATCTATAGCAATGGCTAAGAATCCAGTTCAGCACAATCGCACCAAGCACATCGACATCAAGTATCACTTCTTGAGAGATGTTGAAGCAAAGAAACTTATCGAGATGAAGTATTGTCCAACAGAAGAGCAGTTGGCGGACATCTTCACAAAAGCACTACCAAGGGACAGATTCCAGTTTCTACCAAGAATGCTTGGAGTAACCGATAAATGCATCAAGGAGGAGTATTGAAGTGTGATGCATTTATCTAGAATATTCTAGGTGAGAATAAGCTATGTATATTCTAGAGAATTCACCACTAGCTAGATCAATCTAGAGTATTCTAAATAATACCTAGGACATGTATGGTATTCTAGAGATTAGATATTTTCTATATAGTATCTAGAGAATTCCTTAAGTGGATGCTAGTAGAGAATTCTAGATACAAGTTAGTGTAGTGGGATCTAGTGAGATCTTCCCACACCTATAAATAGAGCTCTTGTGAGCCATTTGTAACCAATCTCACATAATCTAAAACATCTAAAAAACATCACTCTATCTATTATCTAAGTTCTTTGGAGACAAGAGCTCCACTCTAAAATCATTATCTCTATCTTCTACACACACTACACTCACAATATTCTCTACACCACTTCACTACAATCACTCACCACACTCAAACCTCTATATAATCACCTCCAATTTTCTAACAAGAGGACTACTGGACTGTCGGGAGCTTCGTCGAGTCGGAAATGACGGTCCGGGAGGAGGTCGTCGAGCTGATCGACCTCGATTTTGTGACCAGGTCGATCAGCTCGACGTCTAGCGCCTCTGCTTCGACGAGCTCAGCTCCCTCGTCGCTGCAATCAATCGAACTATAATTCTTGATGAATCTTCCCGCAAGAGGATAGAATTCAACCAAGATTCTGGCCAATGATTCTTCCAACCGGAGGCTGCCGTCTTCGGGTTTCGATTCGCAAAACAAAATAACAGCAATATTTATCAGGGGACTAACCTCATCCATAAACGATAACTTGTAATTCTTGAGGTTTTGAGGGGTTGGTGTGTGTGGTTTTATCAACTTGCTGCTCAACTTGTTCATCTTCATGTTTTTTAATTACTAGTAGTGGAGTCGATTCACTGCACGCAAGACTAGTGCTCTATATATAAGCAATTCCAAATTTATCGGATGAGATCCAATTTGTGTGTGTCATCTCACTATTATTATAAAAATAAATTTTATTTTCGACCGATCATCATCAATGGTGGATTCAGGAATTGTGAACGTGATTGAACTTGTTCAAGTATGCAGTCTGAAGCTACATATCTGCACGTCTCGAGCTAAATTTGTTTGGGCAGTTCGTACATTTTAATTTTTGGACATAAGTGAAATCTTAATAGGCTGAGGATTAGGCGCACTCACTTGCTATAATAAATATTCCCTCAATCCACGATATCATTTCCACTTTTGTTATTTTAGTCCGTCAATATCATTGTCACTTTCATTTATAGCAGTAGGGCTCACATAACATTTTATTTCCCTCCACATATCATTTTCACCATTTTCTTAAAATGTGTATTGTCCACAATATGAAAATAATATCGTGAACGAATGGAGTAGTTGTTTAATTGATTCAATAACAGGTACATTGAAAGCATACAAAGAGTGCACTTGAATGCATTTTTTAAAAATTAAACTAGCTGAAAGAACGCACATTATACGCATAATTAATGTTATTTTATTTGATAAAAAAAATATAAATATAATATCTATTATATTTAATGTTTCCATTAACAAGTTGGTTTATTTGATTCTACAACTATAGTAAATCCTTTTTAAAATAATATATACTCAATAAATTAATAAATTTCTTATGTCCCAACTTGGGTCAATTCAAAAAATAATCAATTTTTGCAAAATAATAAATTTTTAGTGAACCCCTTTATAAATATATAGGCCATGTTAATATTAATAGTTACTATTAAAATATTACAATTATGAATATTATAGTAACTCATTAAAACGTGAACCTATTATTAAATCATCTTCAACTTGATCATCGCAATTTATTTAATTTAAACAATACTCTTATTTATATTTACACATTACAAATTAGTAAATTAAAACTTATTAATTTATCGATTAAATAATAAATTATTAGTTTATCGATATATTAATAAATTATTAATTTTTCAATAAAATTCTTAACTTTCAAAGTTTTTAATTGGGTTAAGTAGCAACTACACTCCTACCAGTTAAAAGCAAATAGGTTTCTAACATTATGTTTTGTTCAAGTAGATCTTTAATATTCATGAATTGTGATAAATAATAAATTAGGGCATATAAGTCCCCCGTGTAACTTTAGCCCAATTTATAAACGTTAATGGCCTAGTTTGTTTTCAATGTAAATATTAGGGATGATTTTACTTATTAGTGTGTATATATTTATATATATATATATATATATATAATTACATAAATAGATTTATTATGTGTATTTATATCAATCTAAATAATGCTGAAGTTATATATTTTTCTTAACATATAGTTTACATATACAATTTTCTTAATCAAAATTTATATGCTATGACAATATAATAATGAATTATACATAAACTATCTTGAATAAATGCACAAATTATGTTTAATGTCATAATTGATTCGTAAAATTATTTAAAATATAATATGGAATCAAAAAGACATAAATTAAGAATTTAGGGAAAGAAATATAATATGGAATTAAAAGGCAAAACTTAAGAATTTTTTTTTTTCAAAAAAAAATGAATGGTTAAATGGAAAAAATATCCTAAGTTTAGATTAAAAACCAAATAAGGTCACTAACATTTACAAGCTAGTGTGGTATCTCGTGCGATGCATGGTGAGGGTATCATTTAGAATTTTTTATGTAGAATAAAATGATTCATAAAATAATTACTATAAAACTAATATCAAGAGAGAGAAAATATAATTGTACTGAATATTATATTATCAATTAATAAGCTTTACTAAACTCTAAGACTATCTTTATCAATACCTCAACACCCAATCTTTTACTAAAAAATTATAAAAATCTCTTTCTTTCCACATCTACGACCTATAATTTATTTAAATTATACTTTCTCCGTCCCACGAATCTTGACACGTTTGGTTTTGGCACGTGAATTAAAGAATTGTAGGTTAGTGTTTTAAGTATGTAGTTAATAAAGTATAAAAGTGATAAAGTATGAGAGAAAATGTGATAAAAGTGATAAAGTATGAGAGATAAAATAATAAAAGTGATAAAATAGGAGAGAGAAGTTACCTTATTTGGAAATGTGTCAAGATTCGTGGGACGGCTCAAAAAGGAAAACGTTTCAAGATTCGTGGGACGGATGGAGTACAACATTTATACTTTATTAGTAACCCATTACAACCTAAATATCTTTTCTTTTTATATTATTTGTTATCATATATTTTTAACTACACAATGCCAAGTGGCATCTTTTTATTTGATTAAAAGGGGTTGTGTTAAAGGTTGGTCTGCAGACACAACTGGTTATCAACACATTTCAATTTTCTATTCCTTTTTTTTTTTTTAACTTTTGTCTTATTCTCACAATTGGTTGTGAGGGTTATGAATAAAGATAGTTAATAGGGATTATAGCCTATGTAATGGACAAAATTCGTATAAGTCTAATAAGCAAAAATTATGTGGGCCAACGAACTTACTTGATGAAGCGACCCATACCCCAATTGATAAAATGAGACCAGAGTCAAACCCACACACGGGGGATACGTGAGTCCATCAAATGAAACCCTAAAACGCGCAGTTACTTTTCGACTAAGTCAAACGAAAGTTGCGAGAGATCGTTTCCTAAGGAGTTAGAGCTACTAGGGTCGCAACGGGTATTCCAACAAAACCTTAACCCCTAGTCGCCTCCCCGTAGGTCCGTCATACACACACACACACACACACACACACACACATATATATATATATATATAAACTCACTAATGAAATCTGTCATCCACAATCACTCGTATCCACTCTCGCACTCTCACACGATCTCTGACTCTCGTTCTCTCTCGCATTCCCCGCTCTTCCCTTCCGCCTCCACACTCACAACACTTTAGGGTTCCGATCGCCCGATTAGCCCCGCTAGCCCGGACGTCTGTCGCCCCTTATTCCACATCGCTTATTAGCTCTAATTCCGACCATCGGAACATCCCAGTTATCCGGAGAAAACTCTTATTACTATTTATTTACTATTATCATTTATTTATTCATTACGTTACTTACGTCTATTATTTATGTCAATAAACTGACTTGAGCTTCGGAGGCCCTTCTATCGACACCCCCATCAGTGCTCATCAGAGGGCTCTAGCGTTGCTTGTGGTTTCAGGTTGCTAGTGCCCGTCGATACAGACGTGACTGACGTCACTTCCGTAATTGTCGGATTCACCCCCAACAGCCTAAACTGTCCAAACAACTAAAAATATAAAACAAAAAGAATAAACAAGCATTTGATCGCTGATGAATTCGAGCCCATTAATGGTGTATAAATTTATTAATGGAACAAAGTTCGTGTTCAATTTGAATTTTAGATAAATTCAAAGAATTTAGAATTGAACACATAAATAATGTCAAGTATATTGCTTAATTACTAATATTTTGTTTAATAAGCAAATTCATGAATACCATTTCACCCAAATACATAAAAAGATAAATTTATACGATTAGAATATCTTACTTTATTGCATTTCATAGTGAAGTAATTAACTTTTAATTTCATTAAATATGCAATATAATAACTACTTTAATTATAGGGCGAAGGTGCAGATTGCCCCCTGTACTACACCCCCCTAGAGCTTTTAGCCCCCCATACTCGGTCAAAGCGCGTTGACCTCCCTGAATTCCCGAAAGAAGGGTGCAATTAAGTCCACCCGTTAAACGGCTGTTAAACGCCGTTTTCTTAAAAAAATAAAAAATTAAGAGGGCAATACGTCGTCGTTTTTGCAATCTCACTCTCATCATCTTCTTCATCTTTTCCTTCTCGTCGGCAGCCACAAACACTTCCTTGAATGTCTGAATGTCTGTCGGAGAAATTCGACGACAACTCGTCGTTTTCCAACGTCGTCTACACCAAGGCCAACTCATCCCACGCTTCCATCTTGCAAGCCGCCAGCGTCTCTCAACATGAAGAATCTTTCTCTCTCCTTTCTCACTCTCATCATCTTCTTCATCTTTTCATTCTCGCCGGCAGCTTTCACCGATGGCCACAAACACTTCCTCGAATGTCTGTTGGAGAAATTCGACGACGACTCGTCGTTTTCCAACGTCATCTACACCAAGGCCAACTCATCATACGCTTCCATCTTGCAAGCCGCCATCTAGAACCTGAGATTCCCCACAGAATCTATGTCGAATCTTCAGCGGTGGCAGCATCGACGATTGGAAAAGGGAAAATTAGGGCTAGATTTTTAAAGGGGATGTGTAATTGAGAGGAAAGATCGAGGGATGGAGTACAACCTCGCCGGCTCATTAGCAGCGGCGAAGCCGAGATGAACGGCGACAACAGCAGATTTCAGCCTCGTCGACCCGTTAGCAGCAGCGAAGTCGAGATGAACAGCGGCGGTGGCAGATTTCAGTTTGGAGAAGGATGAGGCTAGGGTTCATTTTTTTTTTGAGAAGGAATGTGAGAGGGGCATCGGACTCAGGTGGAGAAACGTCGGTGCAGAGGCAGACAATGTCGTGGACAATCGCTGGAATTCCCAGCGCCGAGGCGGTGTAGCTGATTCTGGTGTGGCTGAGAGAGGTGGGCGGAAGACAGCAAAAAAAAATAAAAAATTAAGAAAACGACATTTAACAGCCGTTTAACGGGTGGACTTAATTGCACCCTTCTTTCGGGAGTTCAGGAAGGTCAACGCGCTTTGACCGAGTATGGGGGGCTAAAAGCTCTAGGGGGTGTAGTACAGGGGGCAATCTGCACCTTCGCCCTTAATTTTATGAAGACAAAATTAACAATTTATATTTTGTGCTCAACACTTTTTATGTTAGTATAAATTATTCCATCTTATATAGAAATAAAATGTTTTTCATTATTAATATTTATAATATTATTTGAATAAGAGGATTGAGTAAACCACCTCACCATTGAAAAGTATATCTCAAAACAAGTACTAATAATCTAATCAACAATTATTGGTCTAAGAAATCTTTAATGTTTTCTTATAGATATATATAGATGATAGATCTCATTCAGTCACATCTTGAAGTTATGTATATCTTACTCAAATCACGTGGAAAACATCTTGAAGTTATATATGTGACAAATGACGTGGAAATCTTAATTAATTCTTGGTTGTCCCATTATTCTCACATACAAATTTTATTTAATTAAGGAAAAAATTAGCAATTTAGCTCCGGTCAGTGAGATCATAGGTAGGGATGTCAATCGGGCCAATCCATTCGATTTCGGGCCAATACTCATTCGATTTCGGGTTATTTTCGGTTCAGACTAGTCGATTTTTTTATTTTTCGGGCTAAAATTTTTCGACCCTAACCCTAACCCACTCGGTTTCGGGCTAGCCCGTTCGAGCCCACAAATTTATGATTTTTTATATGTATAATTTTTTTATATGGATAATCATATTATTGTAATAAAAATATGTCGTGCTTTTTAAATCAAAATATTTCGCCTTATTTTAAATACAAAAATTAGTGTTATTTTAATGTAAAATTATATAATTTCTAATTTTAACTTTGTTTCTGATAAAAATTGTATATAAATATAACATAAATTACTATCTTTCTTTAATTTTTATATCATAAATATTTATTATTAATCGTTAGAAAAAATCAAAACATATTATACATGCATCAAAATGTTATTATCAAATTAAAAAGTAAAGTATTAAAGTTTAGAAATCAATTATTAAGAAAGTGTTCGGTTAATCGGACCAACCCACTCGATTTTTGGGCCAAACCTATCGGGCTCGGGCTATTTTCGGTTCGGGCCATTCGGGCTAAATTTTTGTCGGGCTAAACATTTTCAGCCCTAACCCACCTTTTTTATCAGTCTATTCGGGTCTACTCGTCGGTTTCAGGCTTTTTTGACATCCCTAATCATAGGCCACTCCATATTCAAAATTCGATTAATTAAATTTTCAATGTTTTAATTTTGGCGCAATTACGTGCATTCCTCTTTGTCTCGACTCACGACCGTTTAACGTCTATTATTTTATTTTATTTTTATTTACAATTGTGGGTGGATCCCATCACTTTTACGCGGGTTTTTATTTCCAAAATAAACACCCTCTCATCTACAAGGTCTAAAAAGCCCGCCCACGCTGGGTTGATTGAGCTTCGGGGCTAAAAAACTCTAGATTTTTTTTTTTTTGGCTCGTCCAATTTTTTAATCATTAATTTATACTCCCTCCGTCCCTAAAAATTGTGACCTTGTTATTATATCGGCACATTTCCTTATTTGTAAATGACCACACAAACTTTTACTCTCATTATATACAAAAAGATGTGGGACCCAATCTCCACTCAAACAAAACTACCACACATTTTCTTAAAACTCGTGCCACCTTCATTGGGTCACAATTTTTAGGGATGGAGTAATGTTTACTTATATAATTATATATTTTGAATTTAAAATGAGAAAGAATTAAAAATATATTCATGTTCAGATTTCACTCTTATGTTAGCTCATTAATTGAGAAATTTTAGCTTCTGAATTAATATAGAAAATATTATATCTTGAATTAAATACTTGGTATAAATTATATATATATATATATATATATATATAGGGAGAGGTTCAAATAGGAACCACTAAATAAAATTAGAACAGAGAACCATTTTAAACCATTCGATCATCAAGATCTACGGTGGATGCATCATCTTGGTGGATGAATGCAGATCCTGGGTTCGAATCCTGAAGGGAGCAAAAAATTTATTATTTTCGGATGCATTAAATTTAATAGCGAATGCATTAATTTATATAGTAGATGCATTGATTTTAATGGTTCTTATGTTCTCACGATAAGTGTGGTTCTCACTATAACCGCACCATATATATATATATATATATATATATATATATATATATATATATATATATATAGGAAGAGGTTCTAATAAAAACCTCTATTAAAATGAGAACTAGGAACCTAATCTTAGCCTTTTAAATATTAGATCTAATGGTTAGGATTTAGTCATCAAAAGAAACTGTGCATCTATTATATTTTACTGTGCACTTAAAAAATATGCAATTTATGCAATTGAAACCAACAATGCAAAATACTCAAGCAAATCGAAATTGTGCATATATGCAATTGAAACTGTGCATCTATGCAATCAAAATTGTGCATCTATAGTTTAATCTCAGTCCTCTATTTTATTTAAATCAATGGCTTTAAATTGGTTCCTAGTTTTCATCTTAAGGGGGTTTCTATGTTAACCCTACCCTATATATATATATATATATATATATATATATTCATATTTCATTTATTTAAATTATTTATTTTTATGAACTCATAAATAATGAGTATTACCATTTCTGTAATACCCGGGCTTTTGATGACGTGTTTAGTTGCTTGAGTTTGAGTAATTAGGGTATCCTTTGTTTGATTACTTGTACAGAGATGAGGAGTTATATGAAGTTTTCTTGTTTTTTTTTTAAAAGATGTTGAGATGTTCTTTTGATGATGTTTGGATGATGTGGGATTTTATATCCGTAATTGAGTTTGAGTATTTGAATAATTCGAGATAATTATTTGAATGAGAACGGTGAACTCGGAAGTGAAATCTGAGTCCGTTAAGACGTTTTTGAAATTTTTGACTTTTTGACGATGAATAGTAAAAATACTGCTATTTCGTCTGTTTGTCGACTTTCAAAATCTTACGTGCACGTCGTCGAGAAATATTCTTAGTTTTTCGATACGAGTCCAATAATGAAAGTTTTTATTTTTGGACGACGAGTGAATAGTAAATCGGGATTTCTCGATAAACGAACCGAGCTCGTTTATCAGAATTTCGAGAACGGGCATGCGTTTTCTATATTTATATAGAATTACGAGTGTAATGAAAGTGAGTAGGAGTTGAGAGGGCGAGTAACGAAGAGTATGGGTAGTTAGTCGTTAAGACGAGACGAGACGAAACGAGATATTTAACGACTAAATATCTAACCTACCCTACCCCTAACCACCCTCCAACCGCCCAAACCCCTTTCCCCTCACTTACTTACGGCTGTTAGCAGCCAACACCCCTCACTTTTAATTTTTAATTATCTCACACACACTAAACACACACACAACTCACGCATATCTCCATTGTTGAGGAGTTGGAGCTTTTGAGCTCCGTTTTGAGCGAGAAGACGAGCCCCGATCATCTTTTCGAACACGTATCTAAGTAGGTAAGATCTCTACCTACGTTTTGATGGTTTTCTTTTCGATTTTCGTAGACGTCGAAAAACGTCGATTCTCGACTTTATTTTGAAACGACGTCGGATCGTCGTGAAATTTTAGTATGTTGTTCTTGGGTAGATGTTGAGCATGTTTAATGAAGGGAGTAAGAACGGAACGAACCGTAGCTATGAAACCCATGAGGGCAGCCCCGTTTTTCACATATTAGCTTGTCTTTCGATTTTTGTTTGATCGTTTTGACTTGATATTTGTGCTTAAGGGTATGCTAGAATCGATATATATTAAATTCGTATTTTTCCAAGCACGAACATTGTATAAGTTTTTAGAGTATGATTATTTAAATTCATGAAGTTTGGGACGTTGCATAATGAATATTATTGCGTATATGTGTTCTACGATATCACATGAGCATGCTAATTGATTTACAATTTATGGATGATAATTGTTAAACGAAATTAAAACTGGAATTCTGTAAAAATTTTACAGCAGTTTCAAGCTTATGTTTCGATGAGTTTTCATTGCTTGATGGCTCTGAAATTTTAGTATGTTTATCTATGATATGTGTATTTCGTCGCTGCAAAATTTCATGTCTTTTGGATGATGTTTGGTATTTTAAAGATATTTTGAAAAAATCCTTGACAGAATCTGTCAACTGTTGGTAGACTTCACAAAAACGTTTATATCTATTAATCCATGAAGGATTTTGCATCACCGTTTTTTTTTAAACGAAACTAGACTTCAATACTTTTCTAAAAACATAATATTTCGATTTTTATGACCTCTGAAACAGAGCAGTTTATTATTTCAAAAATGCCCTGTTCTGCTGTCATATTTTTCCAACAGTAAAAGTGTATGAGTTTCATTGTTTATTTGGCAGATCATATGAACGTTTTCTCTTGTGAAATTTTAACCAAATCTTCAAGGATACCTTTAGTTTTGGCTGATTAAATTTGATGGAATTTTATTAAGGTTTGCCTTGGTTTCTAATGGCCTAAACAAAATTGGCAGAAACTGTCAATCTTTGACAGTCTGCACTAAAAGAGCAATATCTCCAAAAACCTTTAACCTTTTTGGTTAACTACCATTTTTAGAGTGAACTACACTTCATGGAGTTTTTGAGATCAATTGGTATGAGAGTTTATGATGATTGAGTTGGTTGTTATGAATTTTTAAAGATGACACAAAAACAGCAAAACTTTCTAGAAAATAACTTGATTATATTTGTTTTGATGGATGATACGATATGACTAAATGGTGTGAGTTGTGAGAGTTATGATTAACGCACATAAATGTTGGTATCTGACACTCGAACAATTGGTGTCGAGTATAAATGATAGTTTACTGATAAAGAGTTTTGATGGTTTTGAATTGTTTGGTTTGCGTTGAAAAGATGTCAAGATGTTAAGTTTTGAGTCGAGAGACGAGTTCACGTAGTGAGATTCACGCGTTGAAATCTCGTGGCTGACATTATATATGAATAGGTCATGTCGAAATTTTTAGTGAAATTAGAATTTGAGCATAGTCGATTCTTGTTGACCCGTGACTCAAATACATGCCTAATGGAAAGTTTAACTTTCTAATTGGTTAATTAGACGAGATGAGAGCGAATAGATCTGCTAAGAAAGTGGACTTTTCGATGTGTTAAATATTTCTTTTAATTGAAGCGCTGCTAATTATAACATAAGGATGTTATAATTAATGAGTAATGACGAGAGATAATAATTGTTATATTGATTAACAATCAAGAGAGATGAACATTAGAGATACTAATGTTTCATAAAAGAAATTAGATTATTAATCGAGGTTTCTTTTATAACTTCTCACCAATTCTTCATAACAATGAAGGTCCTTTTGGGAAGTAACGACTTGAGGGAGAGAGTGACGTTACTCATTGATACAGAGACACGACGAGGTGGGCATTACTTTTACTATACGTATATAGAGATCCCCTGCTTGTCGTAGGCCTCTTATACGAATGAATGCATGAGATGATTTAACTGTTAATTTCAGTTTTATATATCTATCAAACGAGTTTAATGCTACCTTTGAGCAAGTTATTTCATGACAAAATCTTTGAGTTAAAGTTATTTCAAGTATTGTCTTGCCATAAAATGTTTAAATTTTAGTATGATATCTATCTGCTTTGGCTTTGCCAATGATGCAATCGAATTCGGGTCCTGAGCAGTTGATAGCTATCCTGCCAGGACTAGTGTACACCAGTGACCGTGAGTCATCTAGCGGGTTGGCCGGTCAAGTGACCGTGAGAGGTGGCCACCTCTCCGGCACACAGTTTCAGATATGATAGATTACAAAAGAACTTAGTCTGATCAGACGAACTTTAAGAATCACAAATGAACTTAGTAAGCTTGGGCCTTTTAGCGAAAAACTCCCTTGCTGTACTGATTATGATGGCATGACAATTTATAGTTTTGAAGCATGTATTTTTATACCTAGGCATACGTGCCCACTGAGTGCTTTTGTACTCAGCCCTGCATATGTTTTCTAAATGTGCAGGTTGAGCTGATGTGATGATGGTGCTGCAATGAGCGGAGTCTCCAGGGTTGTTAATAAATAGTTAACCTGTCTAGAATATGTCTTCATACATATGTCTAGCTACTTTCCGCTGCAAGATGTTGTTGATGTTATAGTATGTTATGTCATACTTTGAGTCTTAAGAGAATGGTTTCATACGATGTATAACTTGATTAATGATATTAATTAAGTTTTATGCTGTCTTTCATAGACTGTTTTCAATTGAGTATTAATGAATAAAAATGACGAGTTTTATTAAGATGAGTAAGTTTTACGGCTATAAATGACGCCCCTTTTCTTCCCCTTCTTCTTTAACCCCATCCCTAGTCGTGGATCACTCGGCCTAACTATCCATAGTTAGGGCGGGCTGTGACAGAGTGGTATCAGAGCGAAGGTTAAGCTCTGAATTAGAAGTCTTGAGTTTAGTCTAGAATGAGTCACTAGACTAATAGTTATTAACAACCGTGAGCTCAGCGCACCATCACACCAGGCTCAACGAGGTATGTAAAATTTCAAAGTTTATTTGACGTTAAATTTTGAAGAGCACGATGTTGAGGTTATATGATGAGTTATGATGTTATGCTTTGAAGATGCATAGTTTGAGTTTGAGGATGACAACATGATTAATAATGAGTTATTATGTTGTAAGAGCATATGTTGATGTTACATGATGAATCATGAGAGCGTTTGTATCGTATGATGTTATATGATTGAGGATGCATAATTATGAGTTATGATGTGATGTATTTGAGATGTTTTGTGATGAGAATTGTTTGAGCAGTTGTGATAAGTCACGATGATTTAGATGAAGGAATCTAATGTCATTGTTAAGAGAGATTTTTTTACTAAGTAGAAGGATGAAATGAGAACTTAGAGCTAAAGCTTGAGAGAATTAGCAATTGCTTTAAGTACTTGTTGGTTTGAGTTATGAGTTTGAGTTATGAGCTTGAGTATAATAGCATGATTAATGATGAGTTATTAGCATGCTGCAATGAGATATTGTACGATATGTTGAGTTGTTTGGTGACGCGAGTTTTGCTCACGCAACCTTAATGGTACTTGAGGAGGTATCATGAGCCATAGTCTTTGGAGATGGCTTTGAGAGAAAATTGTTGAGTTGTCTTACTGAGTCACGATGATTTAGATTAAGGGATCTAATATCATTGTTTAGAGAGGTTACCTACTATGTAAAGATGGGACGAGATGAGAATTTAGATGTTTTGAGCTTAAGTTTTAAGATAACAGTACTACTTAATAGGAGTTTTGCTAAGTTATGTTTTGTTTATTTCTGTTGCTGGAGCCAAGTAGAGTTAGTTCCTAGAGTCACCTTTAAGTTCTCCTTATAGGTTGGCCAGGACTGTTGGCACTGCACGAAAGTGGACTGTTGTGAGATCGAACTCAGGAAAGATCGGATACGAGGACGAGGCGTACAGTATGTGGTACAGAGATACCCTAGCAGATTTTCAAACACATGTTCATAGACTATGAAAGGATGAAAGCCTTATGGTTGTTACTAGACTGGATGGCATCGTGCACCTAGTCCCCGTGCTACCAATCGAGTGGTAGGATTGAGCAAGGAAGAAAGCCACTCAATATGATGGGACATGTTGTCTTGAGCATTGGACCCACAGGAGATGAGATTTGTTACAGATACCCAGATTTTCTATGCGGATCTACTGACCGGATGCTTGTTTTCTACCAGGGACTCTAGAAGAGTGTAGTAGATATCGAGTCGATCCTTGAGTATCAGTTACCAAAGATGATAAAATGATAAACGATAATGAGGATGAGAAGTAGCCGAGGAGGGCTAGAGTTGATGAGGATGAGAAGAGAAGTCGATGTAGGCTAGAGCTAAGGATGATCTTGAGAGTATGCGCGGTACACCCTCGTTTTTGAATATAACCGAAATACTAATTCGGTTCGGTTAATTTGGTGTTGGAAATTGGAAGTTATATCCATCCTAGTTTTGATGATACCAAAACCCGTAGCTTTAACATCTCAACTGAAGATTACAGGAGAAAGAAGCAACTGAAGAGACTACAACTGAAGCTCTCAAGGACTGAAACTCAACTGAAGACTGAACAACTGAAGGAAGATACTGAGATCAAAACTGGTCGACTGAATCAAAGTCAACGACTGGTCAAGATAAAGAACGGAAGCATACTCGCCTACATTAAATGCTTCTGCAATAGCATTTAATGTACCAAATAAGAAGATGTCATTATACCTGAGCCAGAAAAGAGACGTTATCTCCCAACGGCAGGATTTGAAGAAAAAGATCTCCGCCAACGGATCTATTCATCAAAGACGCCTATAAATAGCTCAGAAGATCTCTCAAGAAAGAGAGAGAGAGAGAGAGAGAGAGACGAGAGAAGAGGAGATTCTGATTCAATCCTCAATGTCAATGCTACATCAGAAAATCAAATAGAGCTTAATATTATTTAAGCATTGAATCGAAGAAGAGAGGATTTAAATGTTGTAAAATTAGTTTCACTAATTACTTAAACTCTCTTATTGTAACTACGATTCTCACATAGATAAATCAATAGCCTAGTTATCGATTACTTGAGATTCTGTACTCAGTAATACTAGTTGGTATATTACAATACCGCATTTTCAAAAGAGTGAGAAGAGTGTTTATAATCGAGCTTGAGAGTTAGACTGTTAGGTCCGGAGGGTCTCGAATAGGTGTATGGGGGGAATACACCTGTTGGGAACCTTGTGGAATATCCTAACCCTTGTTTTGATGATACCAAAATTCATAGGACTTATTTGTAATAGACTAGAATCGTTTTGAACTCAAGTGTTAGAGTTCGTTTCTAGTTTAGTTGCGGTGTCGAAGACTGAAGACTGAAGAACGAAGACTGAAGACTGAAGACTGCAGATACCAACTGAAGTATCAGTTGAAGACTGATTATTTAATGCGCGCAATGGACTGATACTAAAGTCAAGTATCAGTTGAACATTCCTCCTAGGACTGATCTTCCAACGTTCAGAGGAATCCACGTACGCACAAGTACAGCCGCATTAAATGCAGAGATCTCAATATCTTATCTCTGCAGAGGTCATTCCTATCTAGTGGTTACTTTTCAGAGATGTCACATCTCCTGTCCATCAAAGAGAGCCGTTTCCACACAGACAAGGAACCTCGAAGATTGAAGCCTCAGCCCAAATTTGAATTGCTCTCCAACGGAAGAAATCTTGAGGACGATTTACGCCAACGGATCTATTCAAGAGTTCTCCTACAAATAGCGCTCGAGGATCACTTCAACCTTCACCGGTTCAACGACATAAGCTGAAGCTCTGCCGAAATTGCTACTCAGCCCAAAGCTTAACCGCCCAAAGCTTGAATCGAAGAAGAGAATTCCAAAGCCAAAATCAGTCACTGCTGATTACATACATTCTCTTAGACCCTAGGCATATATCTGTTTACCCAGAAGCCAAAGGTCAAACTTGCTTCAAAGAACTTGTTCTTTGTAAGTATAGTTGGCACTCGTTTAAACCTCTCCCCCATAAGAGTGTTTGAGTGATTCGGAGTTCAGGAAGGTACTCTGAACTCTGAGTGAAAAGTCTGAGCACGAGGTGTGCTTAGCAGGGAAATCCTACGCGAGGTGTGTGGGTGCTGAAGAGGGGTTATCTTCAGTTTACGGTTGTGTGCACCAGGCAAGCACACGGGTACGGTTTGCAGTGCACCAGGCAAGCACTTGCGGAGTGGATTGTTGGTCTGATCAACCAGCCGTGGATGTAGGAAAGGGTTTTTCCGAACCACGTAAAAGTCTCTGTGTTATTTACAGCTTTCAGTTTTACATTCATACTTGTGCTATTTCAATTGATAAAACTGAACACTGACTAACAGCAAAGAGAAACCTTAATCCAACAACTTGCTCCACCGAGGCTATTGCGAAACTAAGTTTAATTTTCGCTGCGTATGATATCAATCTGACTGAACTATCCTCTGATAGTAAGGAAGAGCGATATCATCTCTATCTTTGCAAACACGACTGAAGCCCTTATTTGAATCAGTTAAGTTCCAGTAACTTAACTGATAACTCATTACTGAAGAGTTTTCAGTATCAGTCGACAACCCTGTTGGTCAAAACTGATCTCAGTAAAACAGGAGTCTTTGTTTGCGTGTAAAGTTTCGTTTTAATCTCTGACTGAGATCCCTCTGATTGAGGTCAGTAGATAGTAATAAAAATAGCCTATAGGTGTATTTCCCCCCATACACCTATTCGAGACCCCCGGACCTAACAATTGGTATCAGAGCAGGTTGTTCGCAAGAACTATCTGCATCTGACTAGTTTCTAATTGAACTAGATCCTTTTGGGGAATCGCTGTCTTTGATCAAAAATCTTTTCTCAAGATTACTCTTAAGATTGCTTGCTCTGTGTTCGTTTCTTGTTTCCTGTGTGCTTCTTCCTATTTTCTCTAACAATGTACAGGAACAAGAAAGATTCCTCCAGCGATTATATTCATACATACTTTCGAGGAATCAGCGGACTTGAGTTGGGATCATTGGATTCTGATGAAGAAGAAAGATTTATATTTCCAGAAGAAAACATGAGTCCAACCCACTCACAATCAGAAGAAACGAGCAGATATGATCAGACACGATTAAAGTATCAACACCTAAGTACGAGATTTGAAAATCTCCTTAGGGAGCATAAACAGATCATCAAAGAGACTGATCTCGTGCAAGATGCTCGAAGGATCATCATGCGCTACTTCATTTCAGATGAAGACGAAGCAGACAAAAGAGATGTGCAGGAGCGCAGACTGATCAACAGACTGAAACTTCTTCAGTCTCAGAAACAGGAACTTCTACTACGTCTCAAGGAAGCAGAGACAGAATTCAAAATGGCGTCAGAAGTTTTTGAAAGAGTGATTCATGAGGAATCACTACAGCACAGAAGAAAGATGGAACGTGAAAGGAGCGTGCAGCAACAGCCAACAGACTCGAAATCATAGGAGAATCAGTCATAAAACTCAGGGGGAACTTACACTTCAAACAATGATGTAACTAGTGTTAAACACTGTGTAAGTTTCTCTCAACAATTCACTTGTATCTATGACTGTTGTTCTTAATTATCTTTCGGTTGTATTATGCTTAGTCTGACGTGTCTAATTATTTACACTCTTCATTTTATGAAATAGACACGTGCACATTTATTTTAAAACGGTTGTCACACGATCACACGAACCCGCCCTTTTTACTAACAAGCGGAGTGATCCACGTGTCACGACTCCATTTGCACGGATTTCAAACGATTATTGAAACCGCCTTTTGCACGATCTTTCACACTCTCTTCAAAAATGTTTCATCTTCGACTAAAGATTTACTCAATCTAGGGGTGAGCATCGGTCGGTTCGGCCCACCGACCGACCGGTTTTTCGCCGGCCGACCGACCGACCGGTCCAGAAAAAATCTGGCCGACCGACCGACCCACCCTATTCAAACCGGCCGAAAACCGAACCGGCCAATTGTCGGTTTTCGGCCGACCGACCGACCAAACCGAAATAAAATGCAGTTTTTTCATTTTCCACCTAATTCCAAAGCAGAAAGCAATGTGTCATTCGAAGAAGCATTATCAACTGTCACACAAGAAACTCGAGCAATTCCCCATTCACGCAAGCATGCATCAACTTGTCTACCAAGTATCTCACCCCTATGACTCTCAATTGTGCAAAAGTTAATGATTTTCTTATGCAAAGTCCATTCATCATCAATATAATGAGCAGTGATGCACATATAATTCAACTTTTGCAATGAAGTCCAAGTATCTGTAGTTAAGCATACACTTTGCTTAGTTGATCTAAAAAACTCCATCATTTTTTCCTTCTCACATGCATATATGTTTCCAACGTCACGTGATATGGTGAAACGTGAAGGAATTTTAAATTTTGCACACAAAGCTCTCACAAATTCCCTAAATCCTTCACCTTCAACAATTGAAAAGGGGAGCTCATCTTTAATTACCATCTCAACCAACTTCAATCTACAAAATTCCTGATCAAATACCCAAGTGTTTAAACTACCCACCACTGGACCATTATCACACACCCCCTCTTGAGGCATCGGATGCAAAGACAATTGAGTTTGTCTCGCATCCGAAGTCACACACCCCTTCTTGCATTTTTTACTAGTCATATGAGCTAAAAGAGATGAAGTTCCATTCTTTTTAGAATCACAGAAATATTGCTTACCACAATATATGCACTTTGCTTTCTTGTTTCCCTCATCGTCTTCAAATCGGGTGAATTGTTTCCATACATCCGACTCTTTCCTATCGGTTTTCCTTTTCTTTGAGGTTGTTTGAACCGATTCGGTTGGACTTGGACCACTTGTTGGTGGTGGTGGGGGGGGTGGAGGCATGTCACTCGGACTCGATCCTTCAACTTGCGACATTATCAAATCTGCCAACAATTAACACCAACAATCAGCGAACTAAACTATCAAATTTGTTATTGCATTCTAAATTAACAGCCAACAATCACAACCAACAATATCAGCGAACTAAACTTCAAACTTTGCTATCAAATAATCAAATTGAACTAACAACAATCTTCCATTTGAACTAATTAACAGCCAACAATCGTTTCAACAAAAACAGAAGTTACAGAACAGAACTAAACGAAAAAGAAACTGAATTAAATTCTACTTATTACGGAAACTCACGGTACTCACCTGTGTTCTAGACGATGACGGCTGCGGGCTGGGCGCGGCGACGACGGCTGCGAGCTGGGCGCGGCGACGACGGCTGCGGGCTTCTTCGCGGCGAGGGCTGCGAGTTCCAGGCTGCCTCAACGGCTGCGGGCTTCTTCCAGGCGAGGGCGCGAGTTCCAGGCTGCCTCGACGGCTGCGGGCTTCTTCCAGGCGAGGGCGCGGCCTCGGACTCGGACTGGGCTGGGGCTGCTGTTCGCCGGCCGGTAGGGTTAGGAATGGGGGGGAGCCGGGCAGTGGAGCTGAGGTGTGGGCGTGCGGGCTGTGGGGTGCGGGTGCGGCGCAAATGAGAGGGCAGCCGATAGGGAGAGAAGGAGAATTAGTGGGGGGGGAAAAAAACCCTAGTAATGTACATTATGGTCGGTCGGTTCGGTTTTCGACCGGCCAAAATCGAAAAAACCGAACCGGCCGACCAAACCGAAATTTCTGCAAAAATCTGGCCGAACCGACCGCCCAATACAAAAAAACCGACCGAAAACCGATCGGTTCGGTCATTTTTCGGTCGGTTTTTTTGGTCGGCTCGGTTTTTGCTCACCCCTAACTCAATCTCTGAGAAATCTTAGTGTGCAAATTTTCTTGAGTGCGCATTTTTCTGCAAGACTAACAGTAAGAACCCACAGCTCTATCTCTGTGAGAATCAATCTTTAGACTTTTGCAGAAAACCTCTCAAAGATCCTAATGGGAAAATCAGCATCACTACAAGTAGTGTGTTACGAATCTGTTGTCATACTGGAATCACTCCAACAGTTTGCTGATTTCAACAAGATCAGTGAGATCTTAGAACGACATGAATGGATGAAGTTCGTCCAATGTTCACCTGAGTTTCTTCTCGACGAGTCGATCATCTGAGAATTCTACGACAACATCAAAACAGATGAATCAACTGGTGAACTCAAAACTGAGATTTCTATTTTCACAAATGAAGATTTCTCAGAATCAACCAAGATGTCCATCAACATTTCTAAAGCAGTGAGAGAAATGTTCAACCTTCCAAATGATGGACCAGCTCCATTCTTCACCGATGAAGAAGCCACAGAGCACATGAAAGAAGCACTGACAAGCAATGCACCTACCGATCGCGTCATCACCAATGTTCTGAGCATATCAAGAATTCAGATTCATCTCAGACCCATTGCCAAGATGATCAAGAAATGCTGGTTTGGCACTCTTGGATCCCCTGGTCATCTCTCAAGACCACACAAACTTGTTTTGAGTGCCCTGATGCAGAAAGGCCCATTCAACTGGGAAAATGCCTACATTCAGATTCTCGCTGAAGAGAAGAAGGAATCCCACTCCACAAAACATCTACGTCAAAGAACAAGAGTCTCAGCACTCATTCTTCATAGTGCTAAGGAGACATCTTGCTTCTGGAAGAACACTACTCAAGTGTCTTCCACCATCCATCTGTTTGAAAAACAGAAAAGTTCAATCAGAGGGAATAACTGAAATTCCTCTCCTCACATCTGAGCCACGATACAAGACTCGAGGCTCAACCAAAAGAAAGCTCGAAAGCGTGTCGTCTCCAGTCAAGATCTCGCTGGACATTCCTCAGAAATCTCACAATGAGGAACATGAAGAGGATGCACCAAAATCTCCTGAAGAAGTTCCAATGCCAAGCACGGGAACTCCTCAACAACAGGCTCCGTCTATTCCTCCAGCAGATGAAGAAAACCAACCGACAGAGGAGACACAAGCAACCTATGACAGAGAAACGGAATCTGAAGAACTTCCTCTCAGAGGTTTCTTCCATTACTGTCTTGAAGGGTTCAACAAGAAGGCAAAGTTTGATGAAGCTACTAATGTCAATGCCGCATCTTCATCCTCAACCTTTGTCAATCAAACTGCCCTTCTCAAAAACTTCGTGACACAACTGTCAGAACACTGTGTCACAACCCTTTTTCCCACTATCTTAGCCTCCCTGAATCCTGAAGAGTTCCAAGCTCTTGTCAGCTATTTCTTCTTTTTCTTCGTCAAAACCCTACCCAAATCCCAATACAAGGAGATTGATGAAGTTCTCACTGAAAGAGAGATGGAAGCCTTGGAGAATAGCATCTTTGAGAAGTTCAGAGTCACAAATGTTTGGGATGGCATCCACGACTGGGCACCCAACTTCAGAATGTACCTCACTTCCAGAGGTCTTCTTAAAGACGATAATGCTGAGGACTTCGAAGTCCACCATGAATCTCCACCGCACCAGACTGCACCAGCCAAAGCAACAGAAGAAGGAACACCAGCTGAAGAACCAGAACCTACTGAAACTACCACTGATGAAAGAGTTCAGATACTAGAAGAGAGGCTGCTCATTCAAGAAGAAGTTTCATATGAGCTGAGAGTCAAGATTGCAATCCTTGAATCAACAGTCACTCACCTTCAACAGCAGCTGGAAATCCAGAATAAATTCAGTGAGGTTCATGAGTCTGATGACAAGGACAAACGAGAAGAGGAAAGAAAAGGAAAAGGGAAGCTGACTGAAGAACCAAAAGGAAGTCCACCAAGGAAGTCAAGCAAACAACTCCGCATCAACTAAGGACTAATAAAGATCAAGGAATGTCATCTAAACAGAAACTCATTATTTTGATATGATGTTCTTAGATTATATTAGTTCGTTCTTCCTTGTTAAATTCTTCCACACTTTTGTTTTGAAATATTGTTCTTTACTAAGTTCATGTAGATTCATGCTTATCCAATCTTTGTTCCTTTTGCCCATTTACACCTGATGATTATGGGTTATCTTATTTAGGGGGAACACTGTTTAAGCTTTTTCAGTACTTGACTGTTGTCCTTACTGATTGTTTGGGAACTTGTTCGTATCCTCTATGAATTGGTCTAGTAATGGTACTAGGGGCTATGAGTGATTTTGTTTAACTGATGACATTGCGTTCTGTTTTGGGTTTTCTATTTACAAAATCTCTTTTTGTGCATATCTTTTCAAATCATTGCATGCACCATACGCCGCCTATTTACGGCAAGAGATTATGACAAATATTCTATATCAGTTCATATCTCATATTTCTAGGCATTTGTCTGAAGAGCATTTATTACGGACGTCAAAAATTATTGTAATTGATTTGGCGCGCAGATTTCAAACCGCCCACGTCTTTTCAATTGCCCTAGGAAACTGTTCATCTCCCACGATCACACTTTCTCCATTACTGCCACTCCTCATTCTCCATCACTTTTGCACTCTCTCTCTAACATTCTAATCCACAGCACTCTACTGTGAGATCACTACCTGCAAATTTCTCTTCAACAGATTTCTCATTCGAAATGGCTAAAACTACCATGAAGAAAACTGACAACGAGAAGGAAGCTCCAAGAGAGAAAGATGTCCGATATGAGCAGACGGTGCACATGGAATCGTTTGAAGAAAAGCCGGAATACTCAAAGGTATCAGGAATTATTCACCAGAACGGTTGGATGAAATTTATCACCAGTTAACCGAAGTATCTACTCGAAGACGCTGTTAGAGAATTCTACAGGAATCTCAAGTTCAACGATTCCGAAGAATTAATCTCTAAAGTCAGTATCATCAACGGAGCAAACTGCAGAAAAGAGACTCTCAATGTCTCTAAGATTGTCAGGGAATTGTTCAATCTTCCAAACAACGGATATCTCCTCTCCTCATTGACTGATGATGAAGCAAATGAAACTCTCAAGACTGCACTGAAGGATAAATCGGAATCAACAAAGAGTCAAGTCACTCTTTCTCATCTCCATCCAGAGTTTGCAATGTTGGGCAAAATTATCCAGGAGTGCTGGATAGGTGCTACAGGGACTCCCGACAAAGCCTCTCAACCGCAGAAGAATGTCATGGCTGCTCTTATGAAGAAAGAATGCTACAACTGGGAAGAAGCTTACCTGAAGCTTCTTTACAATGAAGCTCACAACACAAGGCCGGCGACGATGGTCCGACAAGGGAACAGGATATCCCAGATCATCATCGAGGGGACAAAGAAGCACAAATATGTGCAATGGCCTAAGATGATCAAATTCACAGACAGCCTGCGTCTCTTCAAACTGGCCAGAAGAGATCCCAAACCTTCCTCGAAGGCGAAGGTAATTGACATCTCTTCTCCTCCATCATCTGATTCTGAAACCCCTGATTCACCCCTTTCAAATCCTCGCACGAATGTGCCACGACGTGTTCGTACCACCCTCCCAAAGAAACCATTTGTACCTACTAAGATTGTCACGACCGGACTTAATTAAGGATAATTAAGCCGAGAAACCATGACTAAGGGAGGAAGATTAGAAGCGGGGATAAAAAGGGTAAATATATATAATGAAGGATCGAACTTAATCTTTGACAGCGAAGGGGACATTTATAATATATCTTATGTTTAACCACAAAGATTCAATTAACTAGTAAGTTCGGATGAATCCGACTTAATTCAAAAGACTTATTACTTAAGAATACGCAGCGGAATAACATAATCTGATTACATGTATGAAGACATGTATCCAAGAGTTCATTCATTTAACTTTTGACAAAAGCTCCGCTCTTCACTTCATCTTCATCAGCCACTGCTCAACCTGCACATTTAGAAATATATGCAGGGCTGAGTACGAGAGTACTCAGTGGGCACGTATGCCTAAATATACACATCATTGCGTAAAAACTATAAATTGTCATGCCATCATAATCAGTACAGCAAGGGAGTTTTAGCTAAAAGGCCCAAGCTTACTAAGTTCATTTGTGATTCTTAAAGTTCGTCTGCAGACTAAGTTCTCTTGTAATCTATCATATCTGGAACTTTGTGCCGAAGAGGTGGCCACCTCTCACGGACACTTGACCGGCCAACCCGCTAGATGACTCACGGTCACTGGTGTACACTAGTCCTGGCAGGATAGCTATCAACTGCTCAGGACCCGAATTCGATTGCATCATTGGCAAAGCCAAAGCAGATAGATATCATACTAAAATTGAAACATTTATGGCAAGACAATAGTTGAAATATTTTCAGTTCAAATATTTTAAAATGAAATAACTTGTTCAACGTAACATTTAATCTCATTTGATATTTATGAAAGTAAACCCACCTGATTACCAAACTTTGCTATAGCTCAATGACTTCTTGACTGGCTCTTACTCTCGCCTTAACCTTTATTGCGATAACATAAAATAAGATGTAGCTCGAGTAAAAATCCTCAATTATTGAGAATGCGTAAAGTAACTATGCATGACTCATATTCCGTTAATAATAATCCAACTATACGATTAAAGATCGTCTTAATCTAAATCAATCCACTCATCTCAGGGTTTGCTAACCCCGCTTACTAATCTCATAACCTCGTTTTAAAATAAATCCAATTAATCTCTTAATAATCTTAAATCGGACTAAATAAAATAATAACAACACTCCATTTACTAATGGGAGCCCAACATAGTGCAATCTCATTAAGAATTTAATAGAAAATATGGGCCCACACTGAAGTCCAAAATAAATAAATATAGCAGTCCATCTACAAAATAATACCCTTAGGCCCAATTGAGGATATAAATTAGCCCATTATTAAATAAAACAATCAGCCCAAGGTCGGCCCATAACACTTAGCCCATTCCAAAATAAAAGGATGGCCCAATTCCCATTCCTATTTTCCTCAACACGGCTGAACATCAGCCTATCTTTCTCTCTAATCACTCTCACTCTGCTCTCTCTCACGCTTAACACGGTACCGCACAGCCATCATCTTCTTGCGGCCTCCGCCGCGAATGACCCCGGCGAGATCATGTCCGGTTGAGGGCGCCGCCCCTCTCATCCGATTCACCTTCCTCAGTCTCGACGAAGCAACCCAATCGAGCCCTAGGTTCTCTCGGCTTCGACGACATCGCCGCCGCAGCTGCCTGGGCTCGCTCACTGCGCCGTCGCGCCTGGAGTCAGCGTCTCCTTCCTCGATCCTCCGGTGGGCGGTTAATTAGGGCAGGGCGGCGTCCGTTGCTCCCCCCCTTTTCACTCGCGTACACGAACGAGGAAAAAGCCAAACCCTCAGTCCTCTTAGCTCAGGCGAGAGAGTCACCGCCGTCTGCCCTCTGGTTCAACGGAACAGACAAGTCGCCCCCTTCTCGATTTATTGAATCAGGTACAGTAAAATACCCCCCATTCCCCTTAAAATTCTAAGTTCGGTGTGAAAGTAAATCTCTTGGAAACTAGTATTCTATGATTCTCATAAATGATATTGCTGTATTGGGTGTTTGTGTTCAAGAGTCAATCTGCTAAACTGAACTTAAGGTACTTGTCTCACATAAAAATTCTAGTGTTATGCCATTCACTTCATGCTTTACTCTAAATATTTGAATCTGAAGATATGCTTATTGGTGTGAATCATGTAGCATGAAGAGTACTGAGATAGTATATACCTTGCATGAGTTTGTGTTGGTGGCTGCTGTTATTATTGAATTCAATGGGGAAGGAACTGAAATTTGCAAAAGTTGTTTCCTCAACAAATGCAGAAAGAACCAAGTATGAAATGAAGAAAACTTAGGCCAAGACTCACCTCTCGATACTTGGCAGTTGGCAGCAGGAATTAACTTCTCTTCATCTCCCTTTCTGGTGGTTGGTGTATGAGAGAAGGAATGAAGTGTTAGGCTGGTGCTTTAATAAGTGAGTTGTTGGCTGTAAAGTCAAAGGATTGGAGATGGTGGTTGGCTGAGTTGAAGGGAGGAGCCGATTGGTCTTCTCTCATTTTTCTTCTTTTTACACTCACGCGTTATCTCCCGCATGCTTGTAGGTTTCTCTCATTTTTCTTCTTTTTATTCTCACACGTTATCTCGCGCATGCTTGTAGGTATGTAGCTGTAGTGTTTTGTGATAGTGATAGGTTTTGATTGTAAGTAGGGAATAGTGGTAATGTAAATAATTCCCTACAGTCATTGTGTAAAGTTGTATCTGAAAATCTAATTTCTTTGTATCATCGCATATCTATAAAATTGGTTCTAGGTTTTGCTGAATAACTATGCTTCGATATAACATCTTTACGAATTAAATAACTAATTTAACTCGTTCTCATTAGTCGGAACTAAATCACGACTTTCAAGTAACTAATAGAAATAAAATCTCTATCGCATATAAAATAACAACTTTAACTTGACTTTGCTAAGTCAATTATAAATCTGAAAATATAAATTATTGACTGGCTCAATAATTTATATTGCGGTTTTTCTCACTCGAGTTAACAAGCACAACTAAAATAATAATAGGCATAGTATACATACAATTTAGAATCATAGCTGAATTTTAAACATAAATAATTACTGGATTTTTTTTTATTATTATTAATAAGTGAAGGATGCAACAATAATTATCACATTACTGGTCTTAATCATAAATAAAAGAGCGGGCTACTACATACTACCCCTCTTAACAAAAATTTCGTCCCGAAATTTGCCTATTATCGCAAAAGTTTTGAGTAACTTCTCTTATCTTGCTTTCGAGTTCTCACGTTGCTTTTTTCTTATCCATGGTGTCTCCATTGGACTTTTACTATAGTGATAGACTTGTTCTATCTGTAACTAATCGGTATTGTTATAAAACGAGCGCATTTCGTGAGTCGCTCCACTATTACGCAAATGGCGGTGTTTCCTCTTTTCGACTTGTAAACTAGTTACAAAATCCATTGTAATGTGCTCCTATTCTCACTTTGAAATGTTCAATTGTTGTAGCTTCCACATGGTCTTTAGTGCAAAGCTTCGCTTGTTGGCATGCTAGGCATCCCTCAACAAATGAAGCTATATCTTTCTTCGAACCTTTTCGCCAAAAATTTTCTCTAAGTCCTGATACATTTTGTGCTTTCCGGGTGGGCAGTATACGGCGGGTCATGAGCCTTACTCATTATCTCATCTTTGAGTTTGTCATCATGGGGGATATACAATCTTTCATGAACATTAACGCATTATCCACGTCTCATGGTACGTCTAGGCTTTGCCTGATCTTATTGCTAAACGTATTTTCTCCAAGGTCTCATTCCTTCTTTGCGCATTATCAGCTTTCCTATAAAGTTGGGTGTTATTACCATCGTGGCAATAATCCCTTCTACAGATTCTAGTGGTTGAACCACTTCTAAATTCATTCTACTAAAATCTTTCATGGGTTCCTTTTCCTGAGTGAGGGGAGATCCCAAATTAAGTTGAGTCTTACGACTCAAGAAATCGTCTACCTAGTTAGCCTTGCATGGGTGGTAGTTAATACTACAGTCACAGTCCTTCGCTAGTTCGAGCCATCTTTACTGTCTCATGTTAAGATCTTCTTGCTCAAAAACAAATATTACAGATTTTTATGGTCTGTGAATATCTCGCACCTGACTTCATATAGGTGTTGTCTTTACTGCAGTTAATTCTAGTTTATGAGTTGGCTAGTTCAATTCATGTGGTTAATGCTACCGTGATGCGTATGTTGTCACTCTTCCTTCTTGCGTTAACATGCAACTAAGTACTCTCCTTGGACACGTCTGTATAAATCACATATTCTTTGTCAGCTGTTGGAACAGCTATGGTTAACTTCTCCTTGAGCTTCTTGAAATCTTTTCTTACATACTTATGTCCAAGGAAATTTAATTCCCTTCCTGAGTAATTGGGTCATTGGTCTTGCTATTTGGAAAATCCTTCTATGAATCTCTTATAGCAACCTGCTAATTCCAAGAAACTTTTGATCTCATTGAGGTTAGTAGGCGATCTCCACTCATGTACAACTTGTACTTCCTCAGGTGTTTCTCATGGTCCTTCTCGTTCCACGAGTAGATCAAGACATCATCTACGAAAACTAAGACAACTTGCCTAAGTATGGATGGAACACTCGGTTCATGAGGTCCACAAACATGGCTGGTGCATTGGTCAATCCAAATGACACCACTACGAACTCATAGTGTCTATATCTGGTTCGGAAGACCATCTTGGGTACATCTTCTTATCAAATTTATAGTTGATGGTACCTAGACCTTAAATCTAGTTTTGAGGACACACTATCTCCTCAGAGCTGCTTGAAGAAGTCGTTTATCCTCGATAGAGGATACTTGTCCTTGAGTGTCACCTTGTTCAACTCTCCATAAGTTGATGTATATCCTCGGTAGAGGATACACATTCTCAATGTGCCATCTTTATTCTTTACAAAAGAACGGGTGCACCCCGGTGAAATCTTTAGGAAACATTTGGAAATTTACGTACGATTGTCACATCTCTTATACTTTTCTCGGTTTCTGGTTTTCTGTGCAACTACACAAGGTAGGTTGGGCACCCTTTTCTCATCATCTTTGTTGCTTGAGGGGCGGAGATGATCGTCTTTCTCCTACCCATGCTAATCCCATGAAAACGTGTCGGTTTCTTCCCCGTGGTCGAAAAGAAATTTGACTTTCATGGCAAATGATGGTGGCATAGTTCTCAACTAGCCATTCCATTCCTAAAATTATGTATGTCTCTCATCGACATAACATACGAGTTATTCACTCCAACTTTGAATAATATTTATGCTCAGCTCTAAATTTAAGCACACCTGTGCTATTATTGTTGTTGTTGCTATCGCTGGCGTGGTTACTGCTCTTGGTATGGTTGGGCAAAGCTTGGATTGCTCAAATGCAGAGTCTGAACAGGCGAGTTTAGCCTGAGACCCGCCCTTTGTTGCTTATTCGGGTAACGATTTGTATAATGTTCATTCCACTTGCTATGCAACAACCTTCATTACCAGTCCTGGAGAGTTTTCCCATGGTTCTTGTTCCACTTTAAGCAGGGTGGAGTTCCATACTTGTTATCCCCCATCTGTTTTGATGTGTCATAGCCACGTTGTTGGGACGTCTGCCCCTGCCATGGCTCTTTTCTTAGCTTGGCCAGGGTTACTATATCCCATTCTCTTTTTCTTTCTCAAAAGTTTTGAGCCCGAGTCTGTGGAGGTGCAGACATAGGCGCAGTTGCTGGTCTCTCTCCCATCATTGTTGCCTCAATGCCTAACGCTTTGCTAAGCGACTCCACGTAAGACGATCCACCATGGCTTGCCAAAGCCATTCTAATCTCATGCCTCAGTCCGTCACATAATTCTTTTAACCATCTTTTCATATATGTCTACTTGCTCTAGCGCATATCTTGACGTATCGCAGAACATCCTATCGTATGGAGTAATTATTGTTCTTCCCTGCTTCGGATTGTAAAATTCCATTCCTTTCTTTTTGCGATAGCTTTTGGGTGTATACTTGTCATATATTCCAATCTTAAACTATTCCCACGTTAAATTCCCTAACTGCTTAGGTGTCATTGTCTTCCTCCTTACTTCCCACCATAAGTCAGCTGAAAGGATACACGAGACGTTCCTGCGCAAGAAATTGAAGATGCGCTCACTAGCTTCTCAGCCTTCGTTGGATCTCCTATCTTATCGAAGACAAGTGGGTTTTCTCGTAGAAATAGTTATTCTATTCTACATTTGTTGTATGGTTAGTGGGGCTTGTTCTGGCCCCGGTACTGGGCCTCTTTCATTATCTCGGAGAATTCTTCCCCCTCCTCTCGGACACCCCCATTTAGTGGCATACTGATGAGTTGACATATAGTCATTAACGCATTGTAAAACATACAGATGCATATCATCACTTCTGTAAATTGTTTCTTGATTCTCAAATCTTGTTCGGACTCTTTCTCATGCAAGCATATAAGTAACACGTGGCATAAGTGACTTGCCGCAAAAGACCAAATAGGTTGCTAAATACACATAGGAAATTTACATCAATAAAGACTATTTCATCGACATTTGGATATAGATCTACTCATCTATCCAAGTACTACATGTGGTGGACTGGTTGTCTAGCAGTTATCACAAAAGAACTTAGTCACATTACGCCCTGTGTACCAGCGTTTCAGTACTAGTACTAGTCAAACAACTAAGCCAGCATAAGGGCATAAAAAGCATCAGAACAATCAACGTTTCTGAAAAACACAAATAACGTTCTACTAAATCCATAAGAGATGTTCTAGTTGGATCACGTGCTTGACCCTTCGGTCGAGGCATACGTGTTAGATGGATTTAATCTGGTGAATACTCGTTTGTCTTTAGGTCACCGAAAATCTACTAACAACTAATAAACTACAATGATTGAAAACACAAAAGATAATTAGGCAAAGTGTTTCAACAATTTTGTCAAGTGATTGAAAAGGAATAACCTTAGGGTAGAAATGAATTGACTAGAAGGTCGAAACGAAATGACCTAATAATCTGAACCCGTTTGGCTTTTCAGATGAAAGTTTGAATATATAGGTTTGAATATATAGGTTTAGAGACCCAAATATGACGACTACTGAGATTTTGGTCATGTGGACTGGCCAGGTCCAACATAATTATTTCTCAATCACACGGAATTACTTTTCCGAACCTGGTAACTCTTTGTTTATTGGGCTGCAAAAGGTACTTCTGGTCTGAGATCTCTACTTTTTTTTTTTTTCACATCTAAAATTTATCCTTGAGAATACGCTGAAGCTTCCCAAGCTTGGGGTTTTCTTCCTAAAATCAACACTTTTTTTTTCTTAAAATCTTCTTTACACGAAACAAGACCATTCAAACACATTCGACCTTATTCAATATTCATCCTTTGAACGATCTTAATATCGTACTTCTGGTATCTAGCGTTCATTCTCATACTGCTTGTAATGCATTTATGGAATTCGAAGCACTTTCTCACGCCTTTACAGGAAATGGATTTTGCATCTCTGAGCATCTTTGCAAGGTATGTGTCACCACACACAATACTAAATCATGGAACGACTTTAGTTATTGCTTTCATTCTGATTACTAGACTGGATGTTTCACTCGAGACGTTCTAGTCGGGGAAATGTCCCTGATCAGCTAAGGTATGAACACTTAACTTGAGTATACCCCCAGGGTCTCATTAGAATCTCAATATATTGACTTTAGCATCGAACCGTTGTCGATACTTCTAGCTCTTGTTAAACTCCAAACCATCTTCGGGAACTCTTATCGTCTTACGCACTTGTGTAGATTTCTCTGGTCAATTATAATAGTTGGTAACTTCTAGTTACCCACGTCTTTTCGGTTCGTAGTAGGCAATCATAATCAATAAGGGTTCTAAATCATGCTCGTGTGTAATGTAATTGGTAACTGTAGTAAAAAGGTTCCGAATATCTGAAATTGCAAGGTGACAGTTCTAATTGCAACACTATAACATCTTTACACAAAGCTTTATGACTCTATGTGAGTCTAATTCTGAAGTTCAATCATAAATCATGAAGGTTCTCTTCACGCCATAACTGGTGATAATCGAGGGGTTTGAAATGATGCTTAGCTCATTACGCAACTGCTAGCTACTCATCACTATGAGCAATGTCTCAAGTAAGTTCTTGTCGGGTCAAGCAATAGTTGGTTCGGTATTTTATCACGGGCGAATAGTCTGAATAAGGAACTATGCCCGTATCACAGACTCATGTGTGACACTCTTCTTTTCGTCTCATTGCATTTTTCTCATTGAATTCTCGTGTCTCTTCAAGTGACATTTGATGTTCTTCCTCTTGCTTAGCTCTTCACTATGGCTATAGTGAAAGATAACTGAATTTCTACCTTCTACTGTTCTTTCGTAACAGTGATCATGCATTCTTAATATTTCTAAGTTTATTGAGATATTTAATCAATCAATAAGACATAAAACTTAAATATAAGCATCTATACATTCGCATGAAACGTGAACTTTTCAACGTTTGATAAAAAAAAATCATTACCTCTTTCTTTCTTGTTGAGCGTGACGATGTGATGAAGTGATGAGCTTTTGTTGACTGACACTTTTATACTAATATCTAATCTAGGACTAATTGGGTAACTCTTGGATTCAGAGCAAACGAACTGCTCTGATACCATTCTGTCACGACCGGACTTAATTAAGGATAATTAAGCCGAGAAACCATGACTAAGGGAGGAAGATTAGAAGCGGGGATAAAAAGGGTAAATATATATAATGAAGGATCGAACTTAATCTTTGACAGCGAAGGGGACATTTATAATATATCTTATGTTTAACCACAAAGATTCAATTAACTAGTAAGTTCGGATGAATCCGACTTAATTCAAAAGACTTATTACTTAAGAATACGCAGGGGAATAACATAATCTGATTACATGTATGAAGACATGTATCCAAGAGTTCATTCATTTAACTTTTGACAAAAGCTCCGCTCTTCACTTCATCTTCATCAGCCACTGCTCAACCTGCACATTTAGAAATATATGCAGGGCTGAGTACGAGAGTACTCAGTGGGCACGTATGCCTAAATATACACATCATTGCGTAAAAACTATAAATTGTCATGCCATCATAATCAGTACAGCAAGGGAGTTTTAGCTAAAAGGCCCAAGCTTACTAAGTTCATTTGTGATTCTTAAAGTTCGTCTGCAGACTAAGTTCTCTTGTAATCTATCATATCTGGAACTTTGTGCCGAAGAGGTGGCCACCTCTCACGGACACTTGACCGGCCAACCCGCTAGATGACTCACGGTCACTGGTGTACACTAGTCCTGGCAGGATAGCTATCAACTGCTCAGGACCCGAATTCGATTGCATCATTGGCAAAGCCAAAGCAGATAGATATCATACTAAAATTGAAACATTTATGGCAAGACAATAGTTGAAATATTTTCAGTTCAAATATTTTAAAATGAAATAACTTGTTCAACGTAACATTTAATCTCATTTGATATTTATGAAAGTAAACCCACCTGATTACCAAACTTTGCTATAGCTCAATGACTTCTTGACTGGCTCTTACTCTCGCCTTAACCTTTATTGCGATAACATAAAATAAGATGTAGCTCGAGTAAAAATCCTCAATTATTGAGAATGCGTAAAGTAACTATGCATGACTCATATTCCGTTAATAATAATCCAACTATACGATTAAAGATCGTCTTAATCTAAATCAATCCACTCATCTCAGGGTTTGCTAACCCGCTTACTAATCTCATAACCTCGTTTTAAAATAAATCCAATTAATCTCTTAATAATCTTAAATCGGACTAAATAAAATAATAACAACACTCCATTTACTAATGGGAGCCCAACATAGTGCAATCTCATTAAGAATTTAATAGAAAATATGGGCCCACACTGAAGTCCAAAATAAATAAATATAGCAGTCCATCTACAAAATAATACCCTTAGGCCCAATTGAGGATATAAATTAGCCCATTATTAAATAAAACAATCAGCCCAAGGTCGGCCCATAACACTTAGCCCATTCCAAAATAAAAGGATGGCCCAATTCCCATTCCTATTTTCCTCAACACGGCTGAACATCAGCCTATCTTTCTCTCTAATCACTCTCACTCTGCTCTCTCTCACGCTTAACACGGTACCGCACAGCCATCATCTTCTTGCGGACTCCGCCGCGAATGACCCCGGCGAGATCATGTCCGGTTGAGGGCGCCGCCCCTCTCATCCGATTCACCTTCCTCAGTCTCGACGAAGCAACCCAATCGAGCCCTAGGTTCTCTCGGCTTCGACGACATCGCCGCCGCAGCTGCCTGGGCTCGCTCACTGCGCCGTCGCGCCTGGAGTCAGCGTCTCCTTCCTCGATCCTCCGGTGGGCGGTTAATTAGGGCAGGGCGGCGTCCGTTGCTCCCCCCCTTTTCACTCGCGTACACGAACGAGGAAAAAGCCAAACCCTCAGTCCTCTTAGCTCAGGCGAGAGAGTCACCGCCGTCTGCCCTCTGGTTCAACGGAACAGACAAGTCGCCCCCTTCTCGATTTATTGAATCAGGTACAGTAAAATACCCCCCATTCCCCTTAAAATTCTAAGTTCGGTGTGAAAGTAAATCTCTTGGAAACTAGTATTCTATGATTCTCATAAATGATATTGCTGTATTGGGTGTTTGTGTTCAAGAGTCAATCTGCTAAACTGAACTTAAGGTACTTGTCTCACATAAAAATTCTAGTGTTATGCCATTCACTTCATGCTTTACTCTAAATATTTGAATCTGAAGATATGCTTATTGGTGTGAATCATGTAGCATGAAGAGTACTGAGATAGTATATACCTTGCATGAGTTTGTGTTGGTGGCTGCTGTTATTATTGAATTCAATGGGGAAGGAACTGAAATTTGCAAAAGTTGTTTCCTCAACAAATGCAGAAAGAACCAAGTATGAAATGAAGAAAACTTAGGCCAAGACTCACCTCTCGATACTTGGCAGTTGGCAGCAGGAATTAACTTCTCTTCATCTCCCTTTCTGGTGGTTGGTGTATGAGAGAAGGAATGAAGTGTTAGGCTGGTGCTTTAATAAGTGAGTTGTTGGCTGTAAAGTCAAAGGATTGGAGATGGTGGTTGGCTGAGTTGAAGGGAGGAGCCGATTGGTCTTCTCTCATTTTTCTTCTTTTTACACTCACGCGTTATCTCCCGCATGCTTGTAGGTTTCTCTCATTTTTCTTCTTTTTATTCTCACACGTTATCTCCCGCATGCTTGTAGGTATGTAGCTGTAGTGTTTTGTGATAGTGATAGGTTTTGATTGTAAGTAGGGAATAGTGGTAATGTAAATAATTCCCTACAGTCATTGTGTAAAGTTGTATCTGAAAATCTAATTTCTTTGTATCATCGCATATCTATAAAATTGGTTCTAGGTTTTGCTGAATAACTATGCTTCGATATAACATCTTTACGAATTAAATAACTAATTTAACTCGTTCTCATTAGTCGGAACTAAATCACGACTTTCAAGTAACTAATAGAAATAAAATCTCTATCGCATATAAAATAACAACTTTAACTTGACTTTGCTAAGTCAATTATAAATCTGAAAATATAAATTATTGACTGGCTCAATAATTTATATTGCGGTTTTTCTCACTCGAGTTAACAAGCACAACTAAAATAATAATAGGCATAGTATACATACAATTTAGAATCATAGCTGAATTTTAAACATAAATAATTACTGGATTTTTTTTATTATTATTAATAAGTGAAGGATGCAACAATAATTATCACATTACTGGTCTTAATCATAAATAAAAGAGCGGGCTACTACAAAGATGCCCTGGAAACTCTCTCCGAGATCCAAAGGCAAAGCAGTTGTAGAAACTGTACCAGAACCAACCTCCTCCTTTATTTTCAAAGGTACTCAAGAAGCTGTTGAACTTCAGTCTGAAGCTCAACAAATTGCCACCAATCATCTCCGACGCATAATTGGTGATGTTGATACGTCTTTAGGAGTCTACCGGGACCTTCATAGACTCCTCACGTATACTCTTCTGAAGACAGCGCCATGCCCAAGAATCAACAGTCTTCACAGCCCTGAAGCTGAAGACTCGTTTGAGATGGAAGAAGCTTCCCTGATCAGCCTCTTCCAAATTGAACATGTTTGGGACGTAATTCATGACTTTGACAGTTTTGCCATGAATTACCTGAACTCCTCCAAACAATTCAGACACCTCCGGTCACTAAACGACGATGCCGAGACATCAAAGGTGTTGGACGAATCACTCATCATAGAGGAAGTTACTACAGCTCACAGCTCTCCTATTGATGACACTCCACAATTGGCGGAAGCTACTGCTGACCCTGCCCCTGATGCTCAACCAATGACTGTTTCAACCAGTCAACCTGAGATACCATCATCTCATCAAACATTTCCTGCTGAAGCAGACCAGGCTAGCATCACTGTAGTTGATGCTCCTCCTTCAGTAGAAGAAGAGAGATCAGCAGACAATGCTGATCGTCCAATTTCTGAAGAACGAGCTGACGACATCCTCAAGTCTCCTCCGACTTCATCTACACTCTTGAACACTGATGTCAGTCAAGAGCAAGAAATTCCACAATCTGTCGAAGAAAGAACAGATCGCCCTGATCCAACCAATCAAGCAGAGGCCTCCACATCCAAAACTAATGAAGAGCGTCAGCAAGAGCAGAATTATCCTGACGAATCAGATGTTCCAATAGAACACGTCGAGCTTCCTCGCGCAGAAGGACCTGTTCCATTTGATTCGGATGCGGAAACTGATGAGTGCCTCACCATCTGGAAACATACACTACTAGAAAAATGCTCATAGATGACGCCTAAAAAACGTCATCTATGTACATCCACAAGTGTCAAGAATAGACATGTCATCTATACCCTCTCAATAAGATGACACTTAAGAAGCGTCATCTATGCGCTCATAGATGACGCTTTTATAGTATAGATGACACTTAAGAAGCGTCATCTATGAACGTACAAATGACAAAAGTGTCATATTTATGATAAATACATGACGCTTGTTGTTTTAATAGATGACGCTTTATAAGTGTCATCTATAACAACTATACATGACGCGTTTTAACCGTCATGTATCCATACAATAGATGACGTTTTGTTGTTTTAGATGATAGTTTTTCACCGTCATCTATTATTTTTGAAATATATTTTTTTTTTGAATTTCCTGTTTTAAATTTTGAAATACAGTAAATTGTAACATTCAACACATAATTTAAATCCTCAATAACATATCCATAATTAATTATCCAACATTAACAATCTTACATCCATATTATATAATACAATATCCTACAAGTTTGGATTAATGTTTAAATCCACCCTAAACTAATACAAACAAAAAAAGTTCAAAATAGTAGCCGTTGGAACATCATATCCAAAAGTAACAAAGGTCTTCATAACCAATATTGTCCTTTCACTTGTCAATCTACAAATCAAAGTAGTTTAAAGAGTTATATGCATTATTTAGATATTACAATAGAGAGATATAAATTTTATGGATTATTTGACAAATCTCATGGATCACACAAGGTATTACTACAAGAAGCTATAAAGCATTTACTCCTTTTTCCCTGCACCTGTCCAAGCAACACTTTTCTAAAAAAATTAACCTTGATTTCGATTCAATCAACAATAAACTTCTTACAATAAAGGCACAAAGGTCCAAGTGAAGAATGAAAAACATAAATCTTGAATATCATATTATGTAATACACATAACAAGAAGCACTTAGGTAATATATTCATTTCGAATGCATTATTTTAACCATAAAGCAGTTTAATGAGTCGGTAAAATATCAATTTTATAAATAAATAAGGGAATGATTTAGAGACAATTTATCCTTTCATCTACAAAAGATTATACATAACATCAAAACAGGTGAATACGAAAAAGAATAAAACAAAGACTATAAAAACATAGAAGGCAATTGGGGTGACATTTGGTAGGGAATTAATAATATTGGCATAACAGATGTACTAGATAACTAATGGATGCTTGAATGTTAGATAACTAATGTATGCTTCTCTTAAGAATAAATTGTTCCAAATTCCCAAACATTCATTTTCAAAAACAGCATATGGGATAATTTTTCAAAATTGTTTATATAAATGTTAGATCAACGGAGCTACGACTAAGTCATATGCACAGTAACATGGTATCATTATGTTGGTTGTCATTTTGACAGTAGATTATATAGATTTAATATGTTAAATCAACATAAGATCAGACCACATTTAATAATTTAATAGACCAAATCTCAGATTATAAGGATCAATTGAGTTCCAACTCAATGTGTACAATTTAGATTTGATAGATTTCACTCTACGAAGCTGGATTGTTGATAGGTTAAGGATGTACTCACAATCTTGGATGGACTTTCTCAGGATGAACAAAGCTAACTTGCAGTAGGTGCTCGTACATTAGATAGTTATGCATGCATTCTTCAACAACTTTCGCGACCTGCATCAGTCAGAAAAAACTCATTTGTGAGAAAGGGGGACAGTGGAGAGCATGCAAGGAATATATTATATTTTATTAAATAGAATAGTACAACCTCAGGAGACACAAATTCGATGAATCCAAAAATGTCTTGATTTCCCTGTCTGTTCAAAAGAAAAAAGAAACAAGATGCATTAAGCCATTAACGGAGGACTGAATATCTTGTCTTATTGCAATTTGCACAGTTCAATATTAGTATATTACCCTCTTCGAAACTTTAAAATACACATAATCAAGTTACCAAGTGCGTTTTTACTTTGACTGATGAATAAAAAATGTTCGATCTCATATATACACTAATATGTCAACAAGCTGAAAACTACACAAAGTAGTCATTCCGATTCCAAGAACAGCAAAAGGAAACACCAAACTACTTTTAGAATATAGTTCTTAAATTTAGAACCAAACAACTTAAGTCTATCCAGTATCCAAAGATGTGAAGTTAAAAGAAATTGATCACTAGTCTAAAGTTCTTAAAGTTCATGTGATGCAAAACTGTGTTTGCAGTCATAATACTAAACCTAAATATCATATTCATTAAGATAAGCAATTTGAAAATGTTTATCACCACAATGTACTAGATAACTAATGGATGCTTGAATAAATAACATAATAGAAGATGCAAAATTATGATTGACTAACTTACAGCCTCAAATTACTCAAACTTCCAAGGTTTTCTGGCAGATTTCCTTCATGTAGATTATCTTCCAAAATCCTACATTTCAGATAACAGCAAATAATTGATATTAAAAAACTTTCTAGAGTAGCAATGTCTCCAATTTCAGCTGAGATCTCTGGAATAGAAGAGTACAATCAGTCTTCTTTGTTCAGTATACAACTATGGCGGTGTGCGAGAGAGACTAAATTTCGAAACCACAAAGTAAAAATGATGAGTACCTGAAGATGGAGGCAATTGATCCTCTGAAGGCGGTTCCGACGGAGAATTGGTAGCGCAGCAACGGACGAAGAAGCGAGAATTGCGTTTGAGGAAGGGAAACGAACGGTGGAGATTGATTGAGAAGGTGGAAGTGAGCAAAAACTTATCGGGTGGTTTGTTGTGGTAGCTGAGCAGTAGTGTGTCAGAGGCAGCAGAATGAGAGAAGCTCCGGCCGTGAATGTTGCTCCAGAGTCGTCGTCAAAAGGCGGCGGTTGAAATCGCGTCGTCGGAGGTGCGGCGGTGGTCGAAATCGCGCTGTTGGAGGCGGAGATTCTAATGCGGCAGAGATTCAATTGCCGAGATGGAGACGGTAGGAGATTGAAACGCGGCGGTGGTCACAATGAAGGAGGATTGGGCGGCGGTCACAATGCGGCAGAGATTGAAATGCGGCGGCGGTTTTTGCTGAGGACGAAGGGTATTTGGCTGAGGACAAAGGGTTTTGCTTTTGCTCATGGGTTCAAACCCTTCTAGAAGCTTTTTATTTCTTTTTATTTCCTCTTGTAGCTATACACATATTTTATTCTTTTAATTTTATAAAAGTATTTCATTATAATTTCTATATTATTTCCTTTTGTAGCTATACACATATTTTATTCTTTTAATTTTATAAAAAATATTTCATCATAATTTCTATAATAAAAATTGACTATATAAAAATTTAAATAGTTTAATCAATAATAATAAAATTATTAGAAACACTACTTAAAAATAACTATATAAAATTTTAAATATTAATGTCAATAATAATTTTTTCTTTCCTTTTGTATCTAATATACACATATTTTATTCTTTTAATTTTATAAAAATATTTCATCATAATTTCAATAATAAAAATTGACTATATCAAAATTTAAATAGTTTAAGCAATAATAATAAAATTATTAGAAACACTACTTTAAAAAAACTATATAAAATTTTAATATTAATATCAATAATAATTAATTAATGGTGTTGTAGATAAAGGATTCAAATGTTAAAAAAATAAAATATAAAAATAAAATTAAAAAGAAATTAAAATAAAATTTTGAAGAACACTATCATAGATGACACTGTTCATAAAGTGTCATCTATTTTAACTCAAAAACACGCACATAGATGACACTTTTCATAAAACGTCATCTATATTAATTCAGAAACACGCACATAGATGACGCTTTTATAGAGCGTCATCTATGTTATGTATACATGACACTTATGCATGACGCTTCTTGTACAAGCGTCATCTATTTCAATCTTGACACTTCATATATGACGCTTTTTTTACAAAGTGTCATCTAAACTAAAAACGCGCTCATAGATGACGCTTTTTAGAGAAAAACGTCATCTATTTAGTGTCATCTATGTGCATTTTTCTAGTAGTGATAATCGGCCGCGCAGACATCTACTACGAATCTCTGAAAATGAAGAAAGACCAATGGATGTACTGCTGAACCAGCTTGCTGATCAAAAGTTTGAAATCGACTCACTTAAGCACGAGCTCGAACTACAGCAAATCTATGGTAAAAAGTTCGTGAAGAAGCTCAAAGAAGTCGAGAAACAGGCAACATCAGACATGGTCTATCATGCCGGCTTGATTAATGGACTCAAACTGCGGATGAAGGCACAGAAAAAGGCTCTGATCGATTATAAGATTGAAATGCTTGATCCAAAGACTGGTATCACCAAAATTCGGAAGGATCACACGGAACTGCACACCCTCTTTCTCGAATCAGAGATTGAAAGGAAGACACAGTACGTTAGTCTAACTACAAAGCTCCAGGAAATGGAACTTGAGATCCTAAAGACGTTCATGCCGAGAACCGAGGTCAAGGAACTCATTGCAACGACTGTACAGCCTGTCATGGACCGACTGACACAGGTGGAAAGGCAACTCCAACAAAACAAAGAATCTCCTGACTCAGCTCTCGTTCAGAAGATGCTTACTGATCTTCAAGAGTTACAAAGCCGACTTCCTCCAGCTGATACCAAAAAGGGGGAAGAGGATATATTGAGGCGTATGCAAAGAGAAGCGGAAATGCTCCCCTCTGTTTTCAACAGGGTGGAAAACAGGGCTGAAGAAATCACTGCAAGGGTTGCCCCCACTTTCGCCTCAGTTGAAGCCAGCAGAAAGAGAAGCAGAGAAAGTCCTTCAAGTGAATCAGAACTGAAGAAGAAGAAAATTGTCGACTTCATTTCAACTCTAAAAGAAAGTCAAAAGCTTGAACATTTTCTCAAGAGTGGATTGATTGTATCTTATCTGGAAAAGTTTGAGCGACCAGATAAATGGATACCGTCAGAGTTGAATGATTGGTGGGAACAATTCAAGGAATGCTACACCAAATGGATGGTGTTTGCAAGTATCCAAGGCGACAAGGAGCGCAGGTATGAAGCCTGGAAATACTTCTTAATGCATTTGCAAGAACGAGAGCCGGTTCATCAAATGTTGGAAGCTCAGAAGAATTTTGGACAAGGCATACCTGACCCTCAGAAGAAAGTAATGACTCCACCAAGGTTCAGGAATAGTGTCGACAGAGAAAAGATCAAGAAAGAAGTCAGAACTGTTTGCAGGATTTGGAACTTTCATCCAGAGTCCGATAATGCCAGAAAGGTATGGGAAGCAGTCTTCAAACTCTACAATCAGATACCCTGAGTCTGTTGAATGTCCTCTGTAATGTTTCTTTTCTACTTTCAAGTTGTAATTCAGACTGATGTTTTATCAGTCTTTCCTCAATAAAAAGAACTACTTCTTATTGATCTCAACCTGAAGACAATGACTCTTTGTCCAGGCTCTGATTATGGTTTTTCTGTCTTCTTTTAGTTCTGTTTTTAGAACCGTTTTCGTTCCCGCTCTAAGTACAAGTTTTTAGGATCTATTGTTAAGGGGAAACTATTTTCACCCCTTGTTTAGAACTTGTACTGTGAGTTCAGTCTTTTTGTTGTCTAGAACTGCTGTGTGGTTTTGGCATCATCAAAAAGGGGGAAATTGTTGGGAACCTTGTGGAATATCCTAACCCTTGTTTTGATGATACCAAAATTCATAGGACTTATTTGTAATAGACTAGAATCGTTTTGAACTCAAGTGTTAGAGTTCGTTTCTAGTTTAGTTGCGGTGTCGAAGACTGAAGACTGAAGACTGAAGAACGAAGACTGAAGACTGAAGACTGCAGATACCAACTGAAGTATCAGTTGAAGAATCAGTTGAAGACTGATTTAATGCGCGCAATGGACTGATACTAAAGTCAAGTATCAGTTGAACATTCCTCCTAGGACTGATCTTCCAACGTTCAGAGGAATCCACGTACGCACAAGTACAGCCGCATTAAATGCAGAGATCTCAATATCTTATCTCTCCAAAGGTCATTCCTATCTAGTGGTTACTTTTCAGAGATGTCACATCTCCTGTCCATCAAAGAGAGCCGTTTCCACACAGACAAGGAACCTCGAAGATTGAAGCCTCAGCCCAAATTCGAATTGCTCTCCAACGGAAGAAATCTTGAGGACGATTTACGCCAACGGATCTATTCAAGAGTTCTCCTACAAATAGCGCTCGATGATCACTTCAACCTTCACCGATTCAACGACATAAGCTGAAGCTCTGCCGAAATTGCTACTCAGCCCAAAGCTTAACCGCCCAAAGCTTGAATCGAAGAAGAGAATTCCAAAGCCAAAATCAGTCACTGCTAATTACATACATTCTCTTAGACCCTAGGCATATATCTGTTTACCCATAAGCCAAAGGTCAAACTTGCTTCAAAGAACTTGTTCTTTGTAAGTATAGTTGGCACTCGTTTAAACCTCTCACCCATAAGAGTGTTTGAGTGATTAAGAGTTCAGGAAGGTACTCTGAATTCTGAGTGAAAAGTCTGAGCACGAGGTGTGCTTAGCAGGGAAATCCTACGCGAGGTGTGTGGGTGCTGAAGAGGGGTTATCTTCAGTTTACGGTTGTGTGCACCAGGCAAGCACACGGGTACGGTTTGCAGTGCACCAGGCAAGCACTTGTGGAGTGGATTGTTGGTCTGATCAACCAGCTGTGGATGTAGGAAAGGGTTTTTCCGAACCTCGTAAAAGTCTCTGTGTTATTTACAGCTTTCAGTTTTACATTCATACTTGTGCTATTTCAATTGATAAAACTGAACACTGACTAACAGCAAAGAGAAACCTTAATCCAACAACTTGCTCCACCGAGGCTATTGCGAAACTAAGTTTAATTTCCGCTGCGTATGATATCAATCTGACTGAACTATCCTCTGATAGTAAGGAAGAACGATATCATCTCTATCTTTGCAAACACGACTGAAGCCCTTATTTGAATCAGTTAAGTTCCAGTAACTTAACTGATAACTCATTACTGAAGAGTTTTCAGTATCAGTCGACAACCCTGTTGGTCAAAACTGATTTCAATAAAACAGGAGTCTTTGTTTGCGTGTAAAGTTTCGTTTTAATCTCTGACTGAGAACCCTCTGATTGAGGTCAGCAGATAGTCATAAAAATAGCCTATAGGTGTATTCCCCCCATACACCTATTCGAGACCCCCGGACCTAACAACACCTATAGGCTATTGGCAGCGTTTCAACTTATGTTGTTGAATCGGTGAAGATTGAAGTGATCGTCGAGCGCTATTTATAGGAAACGTCTTGAATAGATCCGTTGGCGGAGAAGGTATTCAAGATTTCTTTCGTTAGAGAGTAATTTGAACTTGGGATGAGGCTTCAATCTTCGAGGTTCCTTGTTTGGTGAGAACGGCTACTTTGAAGAGCAGGAGATGCGACATCTCTGAAAAGATAATCACCAAAAAGGAATGGCCTCTACAGAGAAAAGACGATCCTGAGATCTCTGCATTTAATGCGGTTGTACTTCTGGAGTGCGTGGCTTTCTTTGAACGTTGGAGGTTCGGTCCGAGGAAGAATGTTTAACGGATACTTGACTTCAGTATCAGTTCGCTGATTCCACGTAGCTCGCATTAAGTAATCAGTCAAGACTAATTCTTCGACTGATGCTTCAGTCGACAACTTCAGTCTTCAGTCCTTCGTTCTTCAGTCTTCAGTCTTGACAACCGCAACTAAACTAGAAAAAGAACTCTAACACTTGAGTTTAAGCAGTTCTAGTCTATTACAAAAGAAATTAACCTATTGATTTTGGTATCATCAAAACAAAGATTAGGATATTTCACTAAGTTCACAACATAGACCAAGCTTAGTGGTTGTTTAGTACCAGTAAACTAAACAGCTAGGTTACTTAGCACCTGCAAGCTAAGTGTGAAAATCCAACCCAGTGAGTTGGTTGTTGTAAGGAGTTTCCTTAAGCATTGCAGTTAGGTTTGCGTTGCACCCGTAAGCATCGTGGTTAGGTTTGCTATGCACCCGTAAGCATATGCCCAGAGTGATTGTCAGATCTGTTCTGACCGTGGATGTAGGAACGTTGTTTTCCGGACCACATAAAAATCCCTTGTGTTCTTACTTGCTTTTATATTCAGTATTTGCGCATATCTATGTTTCTATAATACTGACTAACTGAAAAAAATAACTAAGGGATTCTCTGTGAAGAAAATCTTTCAAGGCTATTTCACTAAGTTTAATATTCCGCTGCTAGAGTTATAAGTTTAACTGATCAATCTTTCGATATATAGTCAGTTAAATAAGTAACTCTACTCTGTTTTACTTACGACTGAAGCCTTAATTGGACTGAAGTTAATTGACCAACTCAATTAACTGAAGTCACCTACCGAACCTCTATTTCAGTATCAGTCACCACCTCTTGTCAACTGAAGCTCGCCTTTCAAATCAGTAAAACTGTCTTTCTGTAGAAAGGTGTTTGTTTTAAGTAAACATTCTTGCAAAAATAGCCTACGGGTGTATTCCCCCCCCCCATACACATGTCCTTTCAACCCTCAGGGGACCCAACATTTGGTTTTCGGTTTGGTTTTGAATTTTGAAATTTTTTATTTTTCGGTTCGGTTATGGTTTTTAAGAAAATAATATTTGATTAACTGAAAATTGAACCGAAATAATAATTAATTTAATAATTTATATATAGTATTTAAAATTACTATTAATTTAAAGGGTTAATTACTGCTAAATCCACATACTTTTTCAGTTTTCAGTTTTCTCACATGACAAAAAAAATCTACTTTAAAATACATGAATTGGAAAATCGATATGAAATTTCCCCGTCGTCCGATTTCCGGCAATCGGCGAAATGAGTAAGATCCTATGTGGCGCAATTCAATCCAGGTGTTAAGTTTAAAGAGTAACATGGGGCGCCACATAAGATAAGTATTCCACCAAAGCATTTTTCCTAAAATACTAAAACCCTAGAGAATGGTCACATTCAATGTACTGTAGATTTCTCATGGAGATCAAATCTGGGATGCGCGCGCCTTGGAAATCGTTGCAGCTGAGATCCAAGTGATTTAGGAACTGCAAATTGAGGAGAGATGGATTCAATTTACCCCCCAATTTGTGATTGTGATAAGCTTCAAATTTGGCTGCGTTGTAGCTCCGGTGAGCGCAGGGATCGTCGTATGGGTTGCGGAGCCAGAGCTAGCGAACTCCGCCGGTGGCGTTACTCATTCTCATTTGCAGCAGTTGGCACCGTGCCATGATGAGAGGCGGCCGCTGGAGTCTTCTAGATCGTTCTTGAACGTTGAGAGGGCGCTTCTGTCGCTCTTTCTGCACATAGCGTCTGCAAATGCGTCATTGAATAAGCTAAGGAGAGCTGTCATGTTGAAGAATAGAAGGGAAAGGCCGATTTTCATGGCTTTTGTGGGTATGATTTTGAAGAAATATTGCACGGAATCTGGAAGATGACATGGATTTGGATTGACTGATTTTATAATTCAATTGCACCACATAGGATCTGACTCATTTCGCCGATGGCCGGAAATCGGACGCATGGAAAATTTCATATCGATTTTCCAATTCATGTATTTTAAAGTAGATTTTTTTCGTCATGGAAAAAAATAGAAAAATGAAAAAATATGTTGATTTAGCGGCAATTAACCCTAATTTAAACTCTTAATCTCGGCCAACTTAAAAAAAATTAAGTAACTTTACAATAATTATTCTTAATTTATACTCTTAATCTTTGGTTAACATGTGTTGAAATTTTGGATTATTATTTTTTACGGATTTCGAATCTTGTATATTGAATGTTAATTATTTATTTAAACTTTAAAAAATATAGTATGTTTTTATTTTGGTTGTTTGATTTTATTCGATTTTAGGCATATTTGATTCGAATTTGGATATCAATTATATAATGCGGTTTTAATTTGATTTGTTACTCGGTTTGGTTCGGTGACCGAATAACCGAATGCTCACCCCTAGCCGGGCTGACTCGACCCTGCCCATGGTAGGCCTGTAAATTCGGGTACCCTACCCGCGAGACAAAATCCGCCTAAAACCCCACCCTCACCCGACCCTCCTCCATGTTGCGGGTACTCGAATACCCGCAGCGGATACCCGCTGCGGGTATGAGGGTACTCTCACAGTCCCGCATTTTTTATTATTATTATAATTTTGCGGGTTTTTGGTCCCGCTGGAGGGTATTTTGTCCCGCGATAGGGTATTTTGTCCCGCATTTCACAAAAAATTGAAAATATCATTTCTATTTCATCGATTATCCATAAAATCTATGACGAATAAATAATAAATAAACAGCTTACAAACAAGCACAACGATCAAAATTCAAGTTCAAACGCTAAATCAGTCCAACAGCGGCGAAGGTAGGCGGCGACGGGCCGGCGCGGGGCAGCGGCGCCGGCGGCGGAGTCGAGAGGGGAGACTAGAGAGAGTCGAGAGGCTGCAGGAGACAGAGAGATCAGATGAGTGAGAGAGAGAGACGAAACTAGGGCTTGGAGTTTTGGAGGGTTAATTCCTAAAATTCCTTATTCAATTTTAATTTTTACATATTATATTGCGGGTATGTGGGTACCCGCGGGTACCCTCTATCCGCGATTTTTGAGGATTTGATACCCGCACCCGACCCTCCTCTTCAATTTTATCGGGGCGGGTGAGGGCATACCTGATACCCGCAACCCGAATTTACAGCACTACCCATGTGTATTAAATGTTTAAAATGGATAAAATTGGGAACTGCAATTATTTGATACTCGTTACTTAATCCAACGACGTCGTACGAGTCGCCCCAAATTCCCACATTGAACAACGAATCGACTATCCTAGTCCGGTTTCCAGCTTCCGATTCTGATTCTGGTACGTTGATTCAGATTCTTGTTTTAAATCTAGTGATTGCATAAATATATTCCGATTCTGTTTCGAAGTTTCACCAGGTTCATTCCTTTTCTGCAATTTTGTTAAATTTTGTGGAAATTCCTATTCGTTTCGATTATTCGCGCTTTGATGTAGAGGAGTTTATGATGATTCTGTTTCTGCATATGGCGATTGATGTGGATGTAGTGAAGGATCTTTCTTTGATTGAAACCAGATAATTTATTCAGAAAAATAAGGATACAATTGGAGACTTTAGATTAAAACCCCAAAAAAAAATTAGATCACATACACACTTTGATCCATTGATGATAGCAATATATAAGAAGTAGAACCCAAATTCGAAAACATTGATTTTACCTTATAGACATCCTAAGATTTCCTATACAAAATCTCTGCTCTTCATAACTTGTGAAAGTGAATGCTCGTGAGGTGTAAAAAAAACAGTTGTTTATCTCCTCTGGAAGTTGAATGTCTTGATAGAGTAGGCGAAGATGAATGTGAAAAGAACAACGAATCCACAGAGTATAGCTGCCACAACCCCGAGCATACCGCGCTCGAATCCAAAGTAATCTTCCAAGAACTTTTTCACTGTGACTCCGCTGTCCATCTCAGTCTCAATATCTCCAAACTGAGATACTATGAAGCCGTATAAGGTGTAAGACACGGGAGTAGCCCAGTAGTACCATCTCCACCATATAGGCATCCTCTGTTATCGAGAGTGGAAATGTTAGTTGGAGATTTTTTGTGATGTGTAGTTGATGAATAATGTTTTTAGATATGATGCCCAATGTAGTGACTTAGAACATTGCTAGAACTTACCGGCCGGGGTACGATGAATCCTGAGAAGAGATTCCAGATGCCGTAGAAGAAGGAAGACACGATGGCAGCGATGTTGTGGTTTGGTGTGACGGCCACGGTCATCATACCATAGAGGACAAAGTATAGTAACGAGAAGAACAGGAAATATATGAACCAGGCGAATTTCTCGACGCTCCAGGGGAATCCCATCATCGAGAAGACTATGAGACCGTAGATGAGGGATTGTGCGAAGACGTAAGGAATTTCGATGACAAACTGCAGAGAGAGGGAAAGATTGGTAAGTAATTCTGAACTTCTATACGGCTATACCTTGCACTTAGATTAGAATTAGCCACTCACTTGTGAGAATGCATATGGTAATGCTGAATACATTCCAGCTGCTCTCTCTCTGTAAAATACAGTTCGCTCGATGGCAACTACGGGTTGTACTGTTGAACCATATTGGAACCCAAGAAAGTTGATGGCAGCGTACATAGAACCCATGGCATTGAATAGATCTTGTTGAGTATTGCTGCAATGGATTGTGTTTGCAACAGTATTAGCATTGGAGTAATGAGTTGGTTTCTGACTAGTTGAATGTATGTTTGCCTACTAACCTTCTAGAGCCGAGGTCCCAGAACATCGTCCCAAATATAAGGGCTATGAAGGTTGTGAACGAAAACCTTACAGCTGTGTATGGCGGATTCCTCCAGTATGACCAGTGTTGTTTCCATAGGCAGGCGAAGCACTGGGTAAGGAAAGATTGGGAGTATTTAGACGGGAAGTAGAGGTCCTTCGTGCCAGGACGAACGACACTTAATTCCTTGATTAGGGCCTTGTTCCTCCTGTAAATTTTATGCATAAGTTTGTTAGCAGAGTTGCATCCTAGGAAACTTTTTTTCTTAAACTATGAAGGAATTCAACTCACGTGTATAACTCCGACTTTCTGTAGTAGTCGGCAAACTCAACCCCTAGAGATAGTTCTTGTGCTGAAGTAGTTACTTCCAACATCCAGGTAGCTGGATTGATACCATCTTTGATTTTCGGCACTCCTTCAATTGCTTCAAAGTACTTGATCAAGTGTGTCGACTGGCGACCCAATGGTCCAACGTATATCTCTTCCCCTCCTCGTTTCAATAAAAATAGCTGCCGAATCACATCAAAATTTTGCTTCAGTATGACATGGAAAACGAGCAGCAGATATATCAATACTGTAGGTTTATCATTTGTGTTATGATCTAGCTTACCTCATCGAATGATTCAAATATGTCAATGCTAGGCTGATGAATGGTGCACACTACTGTTCTTCCTGTATTTACCGTGTTTCTGACTGTTCTCATCACTATTGCAGCAGCTCTGGCATCAAGCCCTGAAGTCGGCTCATCCATAAATATGATTGAAGGGTTGGCTACAAGTTCAACTGCAATAGTAAGCCTTTTTCGCTGCTCGGTTGAGAGGCCACTGACTCCTGGCAACCCGACTAGTGCTTCTCTTAAGGGGGTGAGTTCTACAAGGTCCATAACCTCATCAACGAATAGCTGTGAGCAGAAAAGGAGCTAAAATATCAGAATCAAATCGAGATATGAAAAACAAGGCAGGTTATTGAATGACATCTTATTCAATTAACCTTTTTAGTTTTCTCATCAACTTCTTGGGGCAACCTCAACCAAGCTGAGTAAGTGAGGGACTCGTAAACCGTCACATTTGGAGAATGGATGTCGTTTTGCTCACAGTATCCCGATATCCTAGCAAACGTCGCCTGGTTCTTCGGGTATCCGGATATTGTGATATGTCCCTCAATATAACCCCCAGTTTTTCTTCCGGCTAACACGTCCATTAACGTAGTTTTACCAGCCCCACTAACACCCATCAAGGCTGTAAGAACACCTGGCCTGAAAGCACCACTGACACCCTTTAAAAGCTCCAGTTTGTCTTCCGTGGCTCCTTGAACTCTCATTTCCTGCAAATTGAATAGGCATTTTGTTACTCATTGACTCGACTCTTTTAGTGACAAATAAGTCTACCGCCCTTCCTTTTAAATCTTGAACCTACCGCCGGCATGTCCACTGAGTATCTGATGTCGTCAAATGTGAGAGAATGTGGTTCAAATGGAAGAATCATTCCCCTTTTCCGGTTCTCAGTGAGTTCGATGGCATCTGATCTCACAGATGAAGATCCAGATGAGATGCTTCTCCGCATGCCCTCACTGCCTTGAGCTGAATTTCTGCTGATAGAGCCGCGCACATGGGAATCATCTTCAACTATTTCGGGTAAGACAGCTTGAGGTTTTTCATAAGCTGCATTATTTTATTTAGGAAGAAAAATATTAATTTCTGAATGTAATCTACAACACATGTAAAAGTTTAGTAAATTGTGAAGCTCACCACCAAGAAATGTCAAACATAATAGGTAGAGGATGTTGAATAGCCATACGAATCCAAACAACGCCCCTACCCCGATCCAATACCAATATGTTTGAGGAAAGAACCCTCGAGACTCCATAACAAGAACTCCCAGTTTGGTCCCATTTACCAACTATAAAATGACGGTATCTTGATTAGTTTGAATATCATGTAAACTTTGAAAAAATTGCTCGTAAAGATTGATGTGTGCGCTTACTTTGCTCCAACTATGCCCTGTGAATTCATTAACCAGAATTGCATTCTGAGCATACATCAGTGGAGAGGACCAGTAGCCCCATAGCCACCATTTCTTCACATCCCCTAAATTACGAATAAAATGTGAGGAAACATAACCAACTATTTTGTTATGAGAGTGATTTAAGTATCTGATCTTGGATCTTATACCTCGTGCTAGGACAAAACCACCCAAGGCGAAAAGCAGGAGCAGTGCAAATAGACCAAATGTGTTTGCGACAATCATGTTCCTACCGGCTGAACCAATAAACCTGAACAATCCTGATGCCGCCTGATGCATAAACAGAAGCAGAAGGTACTGCTTCAGTAACCTGCAAATGGGACTCTTTTTCAGTTACTACATTTGAAGAAGGGACCGAGAATATTATCTGAGGTGTATTTTGTAACTGTTACCTTGTTATGTTTGGGTCGAATCCAATCACGTAGTAGGTGACAAATACCCATAAAGCAACTTCAAGGAAGGTGACAGGGATTTTCAGGATCCATGAGGGTATAGCATATGCCCAAGGGGGGAAGAAGTACATATCCCTTTGTTTGTAGAATACAGGTAGCTTGTAAATCGTCATGGCAAGCTCAGACATACCGTTGAACATGACAAGAATGACAGCGAAAAACAGAGCACCGGTATATATCCCCCCGTCTCCTATGTCATCTTTACCCATCTCTGTTCTCAGGAAGAGTGTAATCGCAATCAATGACATCACAGAAATCTGAAACCAGATATAGATATTTTTCGTTAGCAAATTTTTTTCAACTAAATATAATAGACAAGCACATGGTTTCACGTTTATAAGCTTGCCTGGAAGATCTTGAAGTAGAAGACAAATGAGTTTCTCTTCATCAGCAAGTATTCTCTGTCGGCACAGGCTTTTAGAAGTTCTTTTTTCCCAATACCGTACTTCTCTGTTGTCAAAGCTGCAGGGTGGCTTTTGGTCTTATCAAATGGGATTGAGAGCTCATCTCCAATCCTCCGTCCAACAACGTATGATTGGAAGGCCTCTGCAAATTCACTAACTGAGACATATCGGTATGGCTCATTCTTTCTTGCCCAGTATTGCTTTTGATCTTTCTTTGAAGTTACCTGCATTAGTTTCATTCTTTTCATTAGACCCATTGAAAGGCTATATAAAATGAAGGATTCCTAACTTTTATCATTTCTTTTGCTTACTTCTTGTAAGAAATCAGCCACTCCTTTCCGTACTGGGCATGCAAAACCCATGGACTCAAAGAAGTCTAACACATTTTCTCGAGGACCCTGATAGACGATCTGACCATCGGACAAGAGAACAATGTCATCAAACAGATCATAGGTCTCGGGTGCTGGCTGCAGCAGGGAGATAAATGCAGTTCCTTTCATAATGTGGACATATTGTCGAAGCATATTCACTATTTGGAAAGTCGTCGAACTATCCAAACCAGTGGATATCTCGTCCATGAAAAGTGCCTTTGCTGGTCCAACCAGCATTTCTCCTGTGATTTTTCACACCAGAAATCAGTGTCAAGGTAAGCTCGTTCAAGAAGTCTTTTAATTTTTTATTTATTTTTATTCATTTCTAGTACTCAGTTTGTTTACCTGTCGTGACACGCTTTTTCTGCCCTCCAGAAATACCCCTTATCATCTCGTCTCCGACTAAAGTGTCGGCACAGATTTCAAGCCCCAGAACCTGGAAAAAGAACAGGAGAATCTTGAGAACACTGAGCTATTGGAATTGTTAGAATGCTCATTAAATTTCGAGTTTAATATCTGCTCCAGGTACCTTAAGAACATAATCTGTAACAACATTTGCTGCATCTCCTTCTGTTGCTGCTGCCTACATAATAAGAAACAAATTTTAAATTTTGTGTGAAAATATCGATAGTCATGACTTCAGCCGAGTTGTCTAATTGTTGATTTTGTCTGAAACAATATTGATTGTCCAAAAGCAGTGCCTGTGCTATTTCAGTACTCAGTTATGTTTTTCACTGCACAATTGTGTAAATTACTAAGATATCCTAACTCCTATTAGTTGTTAGCTCAAGCCAATACATGCTAGTGAATTAGTTTTCATTTCTTTTTTGTTGGATATATGTTATTTGTATTAACTTATTAATGAGCATTTAGTATTTATGTTTTTATGTGAAGAATATCATTGTTTTAGGGAAATTAATTAAGTTAACTTTAGTTTGAGATACAAAGCTATTAGCGATTATTCTAAATTTTATCATGTAAGTTATTAGGACATGTTGATATTTGATTAATCTTAGTACCTCACATTGAAAAAGATCTATTTGTAATACTAATTGTTACCAGTAAATTTTTTGCAACAATTTTAGAATACAAAAGATATAAATTTTAAAAGATAAATGTTAGTATTAGTCATGTCTAGCTATTATTTTTTAATGATGCACTATACTTGAGATAATATTTTGATTTTACTACAAAACTTAATTTTATTTTTACATTTATATATTTATTTTAATATTATTTGCTTCTGAAGTTTTTTCCCCATTACCTGTATTCGTTTATTGGTTTTTTCTTTTCGCGTTTGCCGCTTCATAGACGAGTACTCTTTTCCCTTTTTAAGGTTTTTCCCATTGGGTTTTCCTTAAAAAGGTTTTAATGAGGCTCGGCCCTTAATTAGCTTTTTTTGTGCTTTCAAGGGTTTAGGTTCTTTTTATTTTTTCCTTTATATATAGTCGCATTTTAATAATTATTATAAATTGGACCCCGTGAAACGAAATCCGGGCTCCCTAATTCAGTTAGATTTTTAGTTTCAATACAGGAAATCATATAAAAATTAAATTGAATCCCATTTTTTTTTTGCAATTTTCTAGTTGTCAATCTATTCTACTCAACCCTTTTGTAAATCATTGGGATACGCCAAAGATCTTGCTAATGAAATCTATAAAGCTAGAGTAGTTAAGTGGGCTCAAAAAAATGTTTTGTTTTACTCTATTTAAAGATGTGCAGATACTTAGCGTCAAGACATAATGACAATAATTGGCATTAAATAAACCAAAAATCTGTCACTTTGTTGGAATCAAAACTCTCTTTTCCTGTCAAATACTTCAAATAGGATTATCTCCAACCAACTACTGTTGAAAACTGTCTTGCAAATCAAAAGATAGCCGCCACCTCCCTTTTCCTAAGATTATACTCACACACATAGGTACATATATATATATATAGTGTGTGTTTACCTTCATGTAGATATCAACATCATGATCTGGTTTGATATTTGCTGCTTTCTCTCTTCGTGACAGCTCTGCCAACATATCTGTTCAAGAAATCCAAATAAGACAACACTTAACTTAAAACATAAATAGGGAGTACATGTTTCTGGTAATAATTAGGAACAGTAATTCCACACACCGTATCTGGATCCAACACCCTGGCATCTGGCTGAAAATGACAAGGTTTCTCTGACAGTCATTTCTCCAATGTGCAGGTCATGCTGGCTTATGTATGCTGCAGTTCTTTGAGGTACAAATTCATGCATTTCATGCCCATTGTAAGTAATTCTCCCCGAAACCTGCCCAAATATTTCGTTTTCGTACTTCAGAAACACGTTCGATTCTCTATCAATCATGTCCACACACACACAAAAAAAAGGACTGTTTACTTTGAGGGTTGGATCAAGCTTTCCGGCCAAAGCAAGCAAAAGTGTAGTTTTCCCAGAACTTGGAGGACCTAACAGCAGAGTCATTCTGCATGGTTTGATAATTCCACTAACATCCTTAAGAATTGTAAAAGGCTTCTTTCTACTTGGAAGTATGTGTAGTGCGTTCAAGAATCCCTGCACACACAAAAAAATGATTTTTTTTCTATGTATATGTATATGTATGTTCAGTTTCTTGTTTTTGCTTTTACCTCAACCAGATTTATGTGGAAGTTGACAAAAGTAGGCAGAGCCCTGCTTGCACTAAAGGCTTCCGCATCGATATTCAGATGCTCATACCTCACTTCTATGGTTGGAATATCGATCCCAACTCTGCAGATGCAAGAATTCATGCATATTAGAAATCAAAGAACTCAATCAAAATCATTCAAAACACACACACACACACCTATCAATCCTGTTTCTGAGCTTTAACAAGAACTTCTCATTATCTTCTTCCACAGTTTGGACCAGCCTCTCGACGAGCTGCTTCTTGTCTTGGATTCCCAGATCATGCACCTCAACCTCGTTGGCGCCTCTTGATCCGAGCAGCAAGCCTCTCCTCAGGCGATCGAACGTGGGCAGTTTCTCGAGCGCAGCCCACTTCAAGGCCTCCTCATCATCTTCTTCACGCGATGATCGTGTGAACACTTCCAACCCTGTGTTCCTCCATATGTTCGAGCTGTTCACTCTGAAGCTTTCACCTCGTTTGCTGCTTGATCTCAAGCTACCACTCGCTTTGTACAGATCGCCCGCATCCATTCTTGCACCACTCTCTCTCTCTCTCTTCTTTGTTTAGCAGCAGGAGTACTAGAAAAGGGAGTGCTGTGGAATTCAAGAACTGGGAAGAAAGAGTGCAGTTTCGTTGTTGTGGAAAAAATGGTGGTGTTTTGTTTGAAGAGGGAGAAAGATTGTTTTATACATAGTTTGTCAAGATAACAATTTGAGCCTGCAGTCAAGGAGGGGTTGGATATTCAAAATTTGAGGGATTTTTTAATGTTGGAAATTCTGTTTTTATTGGAAATATTTAACGATGTTTCTTACTTCTTGGAAAGTGTGGAATGGCATTTGTTTTAGTCTTGATGATAGGTCACCTCCTTTTTTTTAAATAATTACTATTAGAAGTGGAGTGAAATGAAGGCATGTATTAGAAGCTTCCTTTTTGGTTTCGCACATCAGCTTACACTAGCTGTATTTTCAATTTGGGAAATTATATGGAGCCATAATTATGGCTGCCATAATACCCTTAAAATTTTATGGAAATAATTTATGACTAACATATCCTTTAATTAATTTTAATATATATTATTTAATTTTCTAAAAGTCAACCGAAAGATTCTAGTTCCCCAATATATCAAGGTTCTTAAAAAGGAAGTGGGAGTCATTAATATCAATTCCACAATATCAAATTTTATGCTTCCAAATATAAGGCACATCCAAAAATTTACACTCTTATTATACTCTTACATTTTTCGATTAGAACAACATATTCCAAATACTCTTGTTACATATTCGAAGTTTGTATTTATTTTTTCCAAATAAAATTATCTTCTAAACACTTTTATTGCATATTCGAAGTTTTTGAAAAAAAAAAATTGATTTTTTTTTTTAAATTGAAACATATGTTCGTGATTCTTGAATTATATTATATATATTTTTTTTACAAAAACAAATTTGAATATATATTGATTTTAACTGTATATTTGTTATTCACGTTAGGATGGTGGATAAAATATAAAAATAATAAAATACATAAAAATTTAAGGACGGTGCATAGGGTGATATTATTTTAATTCAAATTACACATAAAATATAAATTGATATTCAAATTAAATCCACTACAAAACTTACAATACTATTCAAATTGAAATATATATTGTTTAGTTTACTAAGGGTCAACCGAAGGATTCTAGTTCCACTAAGATTTTCAAAAATTGAAAAAAAAAAATAATAATAATAATAA